>NC_041217.1:71011811-71040721 GCF_002837175.3 Physeter macrocephalus
TGCCGATTTCCTATTTTATAGCTGTTAGCAGTTGCCTTATGTATTGAGGTGCTCCTATGTTGAGTGCATATATAGTTATAATTGTTATATCTTCTTCTTGGATTGATCCTTTGATCATATGTAGTGTCCTTCCTTGTCTCTTGTAACATTCTTTATTTTAAAGTGTATTTTATCTGATATGAGTATTGCTGTTCCAGCTTTCTTTTGATTTCCATTTGCATGGAATATCTTTATCTATCCTCTCACTTTCAGTCTGTATGTGTGCCTAGGTCTGAAGTGGGTCTCTTGTAGACAGCATATACATGGGTCTTGCTTTTGTATCCGTTCAGCGAGCCTGTGTCTTTTGGTTGGAGCATTTAATCCATTTACATTTAAGGTAATTATTGATATGTATATTCCTATTACCATTTTCTTAATTGTTTTGTGTTTGTTTTTGTAGGTCCTTTTATTCTCTTGTGTTTCCCACTTAGAGAAATTCATTTAGCATTAGTTCCTAAAGGATAAGTTCCTTTAGCTGGTTTGATGGTGCTGAATTCTCTTAGGTCTGTCTTGTCTGTAAAGCTTTTGATTTCTCTGTCGAATCTGAATGAGATCCTTGCTGGGTAAAGTAATCTTGGTTGTGGGTTCTTCTCTTTCATCACTTTAAATATATTGTGTCACTCCCTTCTGGCTTGCAGAGTTTCTGCTGTGAAGTCAGCAGTTAACCTTATGGGAATTCCCTTGTATGTTATTTGTCATTTTTCCCTTGTTGCTTTTAATAATTTTTCTGTGTCTTTAATTTTTGTCAGTGTGATTACTATGTGTCTCAGCATGTTTCTCCTTGGTTTTATCCTGCCTGAGACTCTCTGCACTTCTTGGATATGGGTGGCTATTTCCTTTCCCACGTTAGGGGACTTTTCACCTATAATCTCTTCAAATATTTTCTCTCTCTGGGACCCCTATAATGTGAATTTTGGTGCATTAAATGTTGTTGAGAGGTCTCATTTCTTTTCATTCTTTTGTCTTTATTCTGTTCCACAGCAGTGAATTCCACCATTCTGTCTTCTAGGTCATATCCGTTCTTCTGCCTCAGTTATTCCGCTATTGATTCCTTCTAGTGTGTTTTTCATTTCAGTTATTGTATTGTTCATCTCTGTTTGTTTGTTCTTTAATTCTTCTAGGTCTTTGTTAATCATTTCTTGCATCTTCTCGATCTTTGCCTCCATTCTTTTTCCGAGGTCCTGGATCATCTTCACTATCATTGTTCTGAATTCTTTTTCTGGAAGGTTGCCTATCTCCACTTCATTTAGTTGTTTTTCTGAGGTTTTACCGTGTTCCTTCATCTGGTACAGAGCCCTCTGCCTTTTCATCTTGTCTATCTTTCTGTGAATGTGGTTTTTTGTCCACAGGCTGCAGGATTGTAGTTCTTCTTGCTTCTGCCCTCGGGTGGATGAGGCTATCTAAGAGGCTTGTGCAAGCTCCCTGATGGGAGGGACTGGTGGTTGGTAGAGTTGGTTGTTGCTCTGGAGGGCAGAGCTCAGTAAAAGTTTAATCCACTGGTCTGCTGATGGGTGGGGCTGAGTTCCCTCCCCATTGGTTGTTTGGCCTGAGGTGACCCAGCACTGGAGGCTACAGGCTCTTTGGTGAGTCTAATGGCAGACTCTGGGAGGGCTCATGCCAAGGAGTACTTCCCAGACCTTCTGCTGCCAGCATCCTTGTCCCCGCAGTGAGCCACAACCACCCCCTGCCTCTGCAAGATAGCCTCCAACACTAGCATATAGGTCTGGTTCAGTTTCCTATGGGGTCACTGCTCCTTCTCCCAGGTCCTGATGTGCACACTACTTTGTGTGTGCCTTCCAAGAGTGGAGTCTCTTTTCCCCCCAGTCCTGTCAAAGTCCTGCAATCAAATCCCACTAGTCTTGAAAGTCTGATTCTCTGGGAACTCCTCCTCTTGTTGCCAGAACCCCAGGTTTGGAAGCCTGATGTGGAGCTCAGAACCTTCACTCTGGTGGGTGGGCTTCTGTGGTATAAGTGTTCTCCAGTTTGTGAGTCACCCACACAGTGTCATGGGATTTGATTTTATTGTGATTATGCCCCTCCTACCATCTCATTGTGGCTTCTCCTTTGTCTGTGGATGTGGGTATTTTTTTTTAGTGAGTTCCAGTGTCTTCCTGTCAATGATTGTTCAGCAGTTAGTTGTGATCCCGGTGCTCTCACAAGAGGGAGTGAGTGTATGTCCTGCTATTCCCTCATGTTGAACCAATCTGACCCACATGTTGTTTAACTGAAGCATCACAACTGTAGGAGATAACTGTCATTATCTTCTCCATTTTCCAGATGGGAAATTGAGTCTCAGAGAAGTTAAGTAATTTGATCAAGCATGCACAAGAAGAGTTGGAACCAACATTCAAACCCAGGCAGTTTGATTTGTAACCTAGACTTGTAACCATTACACTATTGTGCCTTGAAAAATGGGAGTTTGAGAGATCAGGGTTCTGGGAATCACACTGTCTTAGGCAGGGAGAAGACACTGTAGCCTCCATGGGAATATTATGGTGTCTTTCTTACCCTACCACCATCAACCCAACCCATGCCAATTCCAAATCAGCAGGACCCCCTCTGCCCACTAGCTCCCTGCCCCACCTTTAAACAATATAAGCTGTTGACTTCACCGGAAGCCTTTGCTTTCAGGACTGTCACACCTACCCTGTCCCTGAAACCCTCCCTACTCAGGACCTTCCTGTGTCATCTTGTGTTCATGTAGGAGTCCCCATCAGTAATGTGAGCTTGGAGATACAACCTCCAGGTGGATACCTGATGGAGGGAGAAAAGCTGGTTCTTGTCTGCTTGGTCACTGGGGGCACAGGAGATATCACCTTCTTCTGGTACAAAGGGGCCCTGGGTTTAAACCTGGAAACGAAGACCCAGCGTTCACTGACGGCGACGTTTGAGATACCTGTGGTGAGGGAGAGTGACTCTGAGCGATATTACTGTGCGGCTGACAATGGCTATGGCCCCAGGCTCAGTGAGCTGGTGAGCATCACTGTCAGAAGTAAGTTCCACTGCCTTTCTACTCAGCCAGCATGTTCCCCTGGGACACCCTGAGGAAGTTAACTGGCGCTGAGACTCTGTGGGCAGGGATTGTGAGTCTGTCATCATCAGAGACCCCCTCTGACAGTCTACTGTCTCTCTCAGTTCCAGTGTCTCACCCTGTCCTCACCCTCAGGGCTCCTGGGGCCCAGGCTGTGGTGGGGGACGTGATGGAGCTTCACTGTGAGGTCTGGAGAGGCTCTCCCCCGATCCTGTACCAGTTTTATCATGAGGATGTCGCCCTGGGGAGCAGCTCAGCTCCCTCTGGAGGAGGAGTGTCTTTCAACCTCTCTCTGACTGCAGAACATTCTGGAAACTACTACTGTGAGGCCAACAATGGCCTGGTGGCCCAGCGCAGTGAGGTGGTACCACTCAATATCATAGGTATAGCTCATGCTGTGGACTACTTCGGTCAATGTCTCTTTCTCAGCATTCTGGGAGAGTTTTGCTGACCCCACAAAGTTTCTGGTGGTGTGCTACC
Organism: Physeter macrocephalus; assembly: GCF_002837175.3. Classification (NCBI taxonomy): domain Eukaryota; kingdom Metazoa; phylum Chordata; class Mammalia; order Artiodactyla; family Physeteridae; genus Physeter; species Physeter macrocephalus. The sequence continues at coordinate 71,015,362 of NC_041217.1, forward strand.
AAAGATGAGGCTTCTATGGGTAGTCCTGTCCTGGGAAATATATCCGAGGGGGCATGGGGGACATCAAAGCTGGTGCCTCTCTTCTCTCATCAGTGTGTTAAGCTGCAAGTCCCTAGGTGCATAAGTAAGTCCTACCTCCCCACCTCCCCCAGGAAGAGCAGACCTTGCCTCAACCCACACTCAAGATATCTGCTCTCCAAACCCAAGCCCTTTTCCTTGGCAGCTCATGTACAGGTCTCTCCCTTCAGTGCCTGTGGAGGACAGAAAAGAAGTTCTTACTTCAGGAGTCATGGAGGTGCTGCTTGGCATCTCTGGTCCCACCACTATGGCCCTATTATTTTGCTGCTGGCTCAAGAGAAAAATAGGTTTGTATTTATAGAGATTGGTGTTTTGTTACTGTGACCTTTGTTTTCACTGAAATAAGGCAAGATTTGTGACATATATACTAATAAGGATGAATATATCCCATTAGCCACCTTGCCTATAGATCTGCTCATAGCCACCCCCACTGCCCCAGCACATGGAATGGCACCTATTAAAGTAGTGAAAGTTTTTAGTAAAGCCCTTCATCCCCACATATTATCAATTGAGGTTAAACTGATACCTTGTACTTCTGTGGTTTAATTTTTATACAAAAATGTAACTATTTAAAATAACTAATCAGCAACTTAGAAGAGAAATACAGTTAGCAGTTCCAGCTATACTGACAATCTCCCAGGTAAAGTCATTGCACTAATTCTTATTTGCCTTAGAATATTGTCACATGGTTTTTCTTCTCCCTGAAATATTTACCCACACATCCACACATATGCTTTTTGCTGAGCGTTTCTCACTTTTCAGCTTAAATGTCATTTTCTCCAAGAGGCTTCAGCTGACCACACAGCTTACAATTCTCTTCTATTATTCTTCCTCAGAGTACCAGTAACTTCACATGTTATTAGCATTGATTATTACCTATTTATTTGTATGTTTAATCTTGGTTTCCTGTTCTCCATTGAGCAAGTTGGAAATGGGGCAAGAGAGAACAATATGAGATTCTTACTTAAATTCCAAGCTTCTTGGGCATCTTTAGAGACGTCACCCCAACTATACTGTGTCTACAGCAGTGCCTTTTGTCATGATAGGATTAGGTCGTATGGTTTTAAAACCAAAACCAAAAAATGTTATAGGTGTGCGGGTACAGAGCCTTGGGCTCAAGTCCAATTATGGTATTAACTGTCTTTGGGAAGCTCGCTTAATTATTCTGGACCTAAATCTCTTCATCTGCAATATGAAGGATCTGCCCAAATAATTGCCAGGATGTCCTCTGAGCACACAGTGACATCTTGCAATGGGCATCCTGGAACAAGGCACATTCCCTGCACAAGGGCTGTATGAAAACACTGAGAAAGAGAGTTCCCTCATTGACATGTATGTTCATTTGTTTGACTTGCAGGAAGTCGTTCAGCCAGGGATCCACTCAGGTGAGACCTCTGCTTTCTCTGTGTGCACAGTTAATGTAGAAAAATCTATTTCAAACAATTTTTTGAATTGTTCTCTCTCATGAGATTTTTTCCATACTTTGTCATATCCAAAACTGCTACTCCAGAGTTCTTGCACTGATAACTTCATTTGCTATTCCTCTTCTTTTATATATTAACTAATTAATTTAAATCCTTTCATCATTTTTCCTAATTTGTCTCCTTCACTAAATCTGCAGAATAAGACAGTTCTATTATATTGACCAGTTTCATGCGTTTATTCAATCAACCAATATCTGAGAGTCTGTAAGTCATTTTGTTGAGTGCTAGAAAGCATGAAAATATGGAGAGATCTTGAGAGTTTTAAGTATCCTAGAGTAGTTAAGATATACACACATTTCCATAATGCAGGCCAGAGAATAAGTAATAAACATACTGAAAAATTGTTGATGAAGTTCCTTAGAAGATTAGAAGAGGAAAAGATTTTTTAAAATTTATTTTAGATTTTATTTTATTGAAGTATAGTTGATTTACAATGCCATGTTAGTTTCAGTGTACAGCACAATGATTTAGTTATATATTCTTCTTCAGATTCTTTTCCCTTATAGGTTATTACAAAATATTGAGTATTGTTCCCTGTGCTATACGATAGGCCCTTGTTGGTTAGAAGAGGAAAAGATTTTTAAAATACTTCCATCTGGGGATATCAGTGTTTAGTTGATACATTTTATACTGTGTTATTATTTTTGCCAACAAAAAACAGATTTTTTATCCAAATCAGGATAGCACTTTTTCAGTGACACATGCACATGCAAGAGCATTTTCTTCTTTCCCTTCCTCAAGCTGCATGTTCTGCCTAGCAACCGGTTTCCATCTGGGGTGAATCAATATTTTTTCATTCAATATTTACCGAGCACTTATGATGTGAATGGCACTATTCTGGGTGTGGGCAATACCACAGTAAGCTGTCAAATAAGAACCTCACACTTGTGGAATATATACTCCAGTGATACTCTGCAGTGCCCTGCTCAGTGCAAGTATAGAGCTGTGGCTTGTACCAGACAGCTGTGCTGATTGCTGATTTCCCTATAAATTAACATTCTATTCAGGACATTTTGTAACAGGCTTCTCGCCTTCAGTGTTTTACTCATAATCCCAGATAGTTATGTCTGGTACATCTAGGATGCTATCCCAGATTGATAGCATGTGTTTCTGTGTTTGCAGGAGCCTTCCCAGCCCTGTATCCCAAGAATCCACCTACCTCAACTCACAAGCCCCAGAGCAACTACACCCTGACTATGAAAATGGTGAGGCTTCCCAAATGACCTGGGCCAAAGTAGGCAGAGCAAGCTGGGGAAGAAGCAATAAGGTGATGTCTATTAACCAAATCTGACCCTGCTGTGTCCCAGCCACCTCTACAAATGAATGACTCATCTATCTTCATGGCTGTGATAGGTGGTAGGTATGGAGTGAGTTAAATGGCAGGAAGGGACTGTGTCATGTCACGATGCCTCCTTTTTTCTCTTTCAGTGAATGTTGTAAGTGGGGATGAGGTTTATTCTTTGGTGTACTGTGTGCAGCAGGAACAGCAACCAGCAGCAGGTGAGACATGATGGAGTGAATTTGTCTCTGACCTTTGTCTTTCCTGGAACCGGGAGGATAATCAGTGACCGTGTATGGTGACATGGCTCTGTTCTTTGGCGCTGCTTCTTCTCTTGGAGCTGACTATGAACATTGCTGTGCCTTATATGAAGATTGGTCTTTGGTCTGGAAGCTGTCTTGAGTAGATGCCGGTGCTGATGCTAACTTGGCCTCCTGTATATCTCACTCCCCAGTCAGATGGCAGCATTGGAGACGGTACCAGCTATGTACTCCCTGTAGCACCCCAATACAGCTGCCTAGCTGTGGCTGTTGTCCCATCCCATACTTGGTGGGCACAGAAATGCTGAGAGGTACAAATGCCAGGAGGGGCTGGCAGACCCTCACTCCCCCCAGGTGCTAGTTTTCCTCTGTAGAGTAAGGAGTCATATTTGTGATAGGCAGAAAAGCGAGACAGAAAATATTAATGGAAGTAAGTCCATGGGAAATAGACAGGAGAGAAAGAAGACTTTATTAATACTAATTTAATGAAGGACTTTAAATGGAATCTCACATATGTTTTTCTCCACAGAAGAACACACTGGGATGCATACTGGGGATAAGGTGAGTTAGAATCCCTGTTCTTTCCTCCATGCTCTTTCTTCTGGGGACATGTTCTCAAATTTTTAAAATTATGGCCACTTAGGAAAAACAAGATATCTCATGGTCTATCTCCTACCTTATCTCCCCACACCACAGGGATAAAAACATTTGATTATAACAGTAAAGTGTCATTGTACAAGGTAATTTTAGAGGCTCACATATACTTTTTTAGCAATGGACATATGGAATGTTTGTGGCTAAACTGTAGTGCATGCTTAGTCTAAAAATTCTATAGATTTGAAAATCTTTATCCTGAAATACTGTTGAACCATACATACATCATTTTGTGCTATAAGGTTAAACAAACAACATGTCAAAAACTAAATTAATATTGAATAAAGCTAACCTAAGTGATTTTTGTCATTAAAAAATCAGTAATTTCTAAACCTTGATCAATTCAAGACTTCACTGATGATACAAAAATGTTTTCAGAAAATTGCATAAATTCCAACTCTGCACATGTGCAAATAGGGTAGGTGCTTTGTATTTGAGTCTAGTGTGGTGTGGCGGCCAAATATCTCAGGACAGAGTTCAAGTCCTTGAAAAACTCCAGTAACAGGCTAAATTTAGTTTATGAATACTAAATTCTGACATCCTTGAAAAATTATAGTCCATGGAACAGCCTAACAATAACTCATAAAAATGAGAGAAGGCTTTGTATGGGTCAGTTTGCAGCTCATCAGGAACATCTCAGTAGCCCAACAGTGGGACACAGGCCCTTTGAAAATGGTGGCCTAGGGCCACAGTCTTCCAAGAGGCTCCAAGTTTTGTCTTGAGTGGTGCACCATGATAGAGTGCATCCAGGCTGACTGGAAGAGGACTGGGGAAGAGGACCTGTGGAAAATATGTTCGACTTGTCTTCCCTGCTCAGGTTCTATCCATGTACCTTTGCTTTTAGAACTCCTCAGCCATCTATTTTAGGCTGAAGAAGGCGGATCTTACAGATGTGGACTATGAAGATGCTATGTAAAGTTATAGAAGATTCTGCTCTTGGGAAACCATGCATGACCCCATACCTCCGAACTAATATGTCCTTTAGAGATCCTGGGAGAATCAGCATTCCAGTACACCTCACCCAGGTGCTTTCCTCCATGAGATTATTCCTGCATCTACTGTGAAGTGAAGTTGGCTCAAGCTTTGAAGAGATCACCCAGGAGAAACAACATGAACTCAGGAGTGGGAAGAACTTTGTTCCTAGAACTGGATTCCTATTGGTTCTTTCAGGTACAGGTCAAACTCTGCTCTGAGTTCTTTTTACAAGAGGAAACAGGACAGGAATAAAAGAACTTGAGGTCATGGGGTAGAGGGACAATGAAGCTTAGAAAGCATGAACCCAAGGTTAGTGATTTTGTGGGACTGCTCCATACAGAAAGATGTGTCCATAATTTTTTGTCCAAGTGCTTTCTCTGCTTAGACAGTACAGAGCTCCAGCCCTGCCCCTTACGTTAATCATCCTTTTTCTACATAAAATATGTGACTCAGTGAATTTGGGTGTCACTGTTACCAAACTAAAATTAAAGCAAAGTTACATAAAATACCATTGCGGTTACACTAAATTTTAATGACATATTTTGTATGTCAGGCCAATCTAGGTGCCAATCTAGACATCCCCATATTTATAAGGAGATATAATCTCAGTAGGTTTCACTACATCCAAAGTTCTGTATTTGTTGCAACCTCTAAAAGCTTTAGGAATATATTTTCTTCCTTAATTCACAAACTTTTTGAAAACGTGATAATATGGTTTGAAGTCTGTATTTTAATTTTAAAGCAATCATAAGCTAACACATAAATTAAAACATTTTAAAAGTACATAATGTAAAAGTTAAAGTCTTCCCTATAATTTACCACAAGTGGTACCCATTGTTAAAAGCTTTGCATTGTTAAAATCTTAGCTCTGCAGATATTTTTCTATTTTTCTGTAGAAACACTTCTACATACATGTGAATATATAGATATTTAGAAACATACCTATTTAATAAAATATCATGAAATATTTTAAAGTCTGTATGTAGATTATTGTACTATTTTAAAAGCTGTGTAGTATCCGTTATATGTTAAATCATAATATATTTTTTCTTTTTTTATTTTGTTAAAATATAAATAACATAAAATTTACCATTTTAACCATGTTTTTCTTTATTTTCCAGTTATCAAATTCTTTTTATTCATTTTTTTCCTCATTTGTGTTTCTTCTATTTTTCTCTTTTTTAAATTGAGGTAATGTTGGTTTATAACATTATATAAATTTTATGTGTGTATTATAATTTGACTTCCATTTACACTACAGTGTGCTTAACACCAAAAGTTTAGTTTCAGTCCATTACCATATAGTTGGCTCCCTTTACCCACTTTGCTCTCCCCCCACCCTCTTTTCCTCTGGAAACTGCTAATCTGTTCTTTGTATATATGTGTTTGTTTTTGTCTTGTTTTTGTGAGTAGTGTAAGATAGGAGTTCAGTTTCATTATTTTAATATGAATATCCAGTTTTCCCAACATCATTTATTGAAGAAACTATCCCTTCTCCACTGAATATTCTTGGGTCTCTTGTCAATTATTAATTGACCATATATGCATGAGTTTATTTATGGGCTCTCAATTCTGTTTCATTTGTCTATGTGTCTGTTTTTATACCAATACCATACTGTTTTTATTATGATAGCTTTGCAATATAGTTTGAAACCAGGAAGTGTGATGTCTCCAGCTTTGTTCTTCTTTCTCAATATTGCTTTGGTTATTTGGGGACTCTTGTAGCACCAAACAAATTTTAGAATTCTTTGTTATATTTCTGTGAAAAAATGTCATTGGGATATTGATAAGGATTGCATTAAATGTATAGATGGCTTCGGGTAGTATGGACACTTTAACAATATTAATTCTTTCAATCCATGAACAAGGGATATCTTTCCATTTATCTGTGTCTTCTTCTATGTCTTACATCAAGGTCTTATACTTTTAAACATACAGACCTTTCACCCCCTTGGTTAAATTTATTCCTAAGTATTTTATTGTTTTTGATGCTATAATACATGGAGTTGTCTTCTTTATTTCTTTTCAGATAATTTGTTGTTAATGTGTAGAAATGCAACTGATTTTTTGTGTGTTTATTTTTATCTTGAAATTTAACTGTATTTTATTACTTCCAGAAGATTTTTGGTGGAGTCTTTAGGGTTTTCTATATATAAATCATGTCATCCACATACAAAATTTTATTTCTTCCTTTCTGATTTGGATACCTTTTATTTCTTTTTCTTGTGTAATTGCTTTGGCTAGGGCTTCCAGTATTATGTTGAATAGGAGTGGTGAGAATGACCACTCTTGCTTGTTCCTGATGTTAGAAGAAAAGTTTTCAGCTTTTCACCTTTGAGTATGATATTAGCTGTGGATTTGTCATATATGGCTTTTATTATATGGAGGTACATTCCTTCTATATTCAATTTAGAAAGTTTTTTTTATCATGAAAGGTTTTGTCAAATGCCTTTTCTGCATCTATTGAGATGATCTTATAGTTTTAATTTTTAATCTATTAAATTGATATATTACAGTTGTTTATTTGCATATGTTGAGCCATCTTTGTATCCCAGGAATTAATTTCACTTGATCATGATATTTGATCTTTTTAATGTGTGGGTGAATTCAATTTGCTAGTATTTTGTGGATTTTTTTTTTTTGCATCTATATTCATCAGGGATATTGGCCTGTAGGTGTTTTTTTTTTTTCTTTTCTTTCTTGTAGTGTCCTTGTTTTGCTTTGGTAACTGGGTAATTACGGCCTCATAAAATGTTTTTGTACATGTTTACTTCTCTTCCATTTTTTGAACAGCTTGAGAAGAATTGGCTTTAATTCCTCTTTAAATGCTTTCTAGAATCAACCTGTGAAACTATACAGTGATGGGCTTTTCTTTTTGGGGAAGTGTTTTTTTGTTGTTTGGTTTTTTTTGCGGTACGCGGGCCTTTCACTGTTGTGGCCTCTCCCGTTGCGGAACACAGGCTCCGGACAAGCAGGCTCAGAGGCCATGGCTCACGGGCCTAGCTGCTCCGTGGCATGTGGGATCTTCCCGGACCGGGGCATGAACCCATGTGCCCTGCATTGACAGGCGGACTCTCAACCACTGCACCACCAGGGAAGCCCTGGGGAAGTTTTTGATTACTGATTCAATGTCCTATTTATTACTGATCTCTCCAGATTTTCTATTCCTTCATGATTCAGTCTTCATAGGTTGAATGTTTCTAGGATTTTATTCATTTTTTCTGTGTTGTCCAATTTGTCAGAATATAATTGTTTATAGTAGTTTCCTATGATCCCTTGTATTTCTGTAGTATTAATTGTAATGTCTCCTTTTTTCACTTACAATTTTATTTATTTGAGTCATCTTTTTCTTGTTTAATCTAACTACAGATTTGTCAATTTTGTTTATCTTTTCAAAGAACCAGCTCTAGTTTTCTTATTCTCTTCTACTGTTTTCCTATTCTCTATTTCATTTATCTTTGCTTAATCTTTATTATTTCCTTACTTCTTCTAACTTTGAGCTTAGTTTTTTCTTGTTTTTCCAGTTCCTTGAGGTAAAATGCTAGGTTGTTCACATGAGGTCTTTCTTTTATGTTATTTTAAATGTAGGCTTTTATAGCCATAAACTTTCCTCATTAGACTGTTTTTGCTGCATTCTCAAGTAATGGTGTGTTATGTTTTTATTTTATTTTGTCTAAAGATATTTTTTGACTTCCCTTTTGCTTTCTTCTTTGATCCATTTGTTGTTCAGAAGTGTGTTGTTTAATTTCCATTTATTTGTAAAATTTCCAGCTTTCCTCCTGTTATTGATTTCTAGTTTCATACCATTATGGTAAGAAAAAAAATACTTGATATAATTTATTTCTCCTTAAATTTGTTGAGACTTGTATTGTGGCCTAACATATTATCTAGCCTAGGAAATGTTCTATGTGTACTTGATAACTATGTGTATTCTGTTGCTGTTGGGTGGAATGTTCTATATATGAGTGTTAGGTCTATTAGGTCTGTAGTGTTGTTCCAATTCACTGTTTCCCTATTGATTCTCTGGATGATCTATCCACTGTAGAAATGGGATAGTTAAGCCCCCAACTATTATTGTGTTGGTGCTTATTTCTCCTTTAGTTCTGTTAGTATTTGCTTTATATATTTTGGCATTCCAATGTTGGGTACATAGATATTTACAATTGTTATATCTTGATAAATTGACCCCTTTTAGATTATATAATGACCTTCTTTGTCTCATGTTATAGCTTTTGACTTAAAGTCTGTTTTGTCTGATATAAATATAGCTTCTCTCTTTTGGTTTCATTTACTCAGAATATTTTTTTCATTCCTTCATTTTGATCCTATGTGTGTCCTTATAGGTCACATGCTTCTATTGTGAGCATATATAGTTGAGCCTTGTTTTATTATCCACTCAAACTTTTGATTGAAGAATTGAATTAATTTACATTTAAATAATTATTGATATGTAAGAACTTACTAATGCCATCTTATTCATTATTTTCTGCCTTTTTGTAGCTTCATATTCTTTTCTTCCTCTCATTGTTTTCCTTTCTGAGTTGATGATTATTCATAGTGGTATGCTTAGATTTTCTTTTTATCTTCTGTGTATCTACTGTAGGCTTTTGTTTTGTTGTTGCTATGAGGCTTACATAAAATATCTTATAGATATTACAGTCCATTTTATGCTGATAACAAGTTAATATCAATTGCATACAAAACTTCTACCCTTTTACTCCTTCCACATTATGTTTATGATGTCACAATTTACCACTTTTTGTATTGTGTAGCTATTAACAAATTATTATCATCATATTTATTTTATGCTTTTGTCCTTTAAACTTTATTCTAGAGTTAAGTTACTAACACGTCACCATATCGTTGTATTACAGTATTCTGAATTTGACTATATATTTACCCTTACCAATGTGTTCTATGTCTTCATATGCTTTTATGTTCTTAATTAGCATCCTTTCACTTCAACTTAAAGAACTTCTTTCAGCATTTCTTATAAGGCAGGTCTAGTGGATGATGAGCTCCTTCAGCTTTTGTTTGTTGGTAAAGTCTTTATCTCACCTTTGTATCTGAAGGACAACTTTTCCCAGTAGTTTTCTAAGTTGGTTTTATTTTTTTCAGTATTTTGAATATATCATCCCACTTTCTTCTAGCCTGCAAACTTTGATAATATTATGGGTGTTCCTATGTATGAGACTTTTTTTTTTTGCTATTTAAATAATTCTTTTTTTGTCTTTGCTCTTAGACAATTTTATTATCATGTGTTTTGGAAAAGATTGTTTGGGGTTGAAGTTTTGGGTGGCCTATTAGCTTTATGAACTGGATGTCCAAATCTCTCCCCAGATTTGGGATGTTCTCAGCTATTATTACTTTAAATGAGCTTTTTGCCCCATTCTCCTTTTCTTCTTTGGGTATTCCAATAATGAATAGATTATTTCTCTTAATGGTAGTTCATAGTTCACATAGCATTTCTTCACTCTTTTTCATTCTTTTCTTCTTTATTCTCCTCTAATTAGATAATTTCAAAGGATGTGCCTTCTATACTTCACAGATTCTTCTGCTTGATCTAGTCAATTATTGATGCTCTCTGTTGCATTTATTTCATTTATTGTATTCTTCAGCACCAGGATTTCTGTTTGGTTCTTTTTAAAGATTTCTGTCTCTATGTTAAATTTTGCATTTTGCTCATATATTATTTTCCTGAATTCATTGAATTGTCTTTCTGTGTTGTCTTATAGTTCACTGAACTTCCTTAGCATAGTTATTTTGAATTTTTTATTGCATAAATCACAGATCCATATTTCTTTGGAGCTGGTTATTGAAAAAATGATTGTATTCCTTTTGTAGTATTATATTTCCTTTATTTTTTATATCTCTTGGGGTCTTGCATTGCTGTCTTCACATTTGAGGAAGCAGTCTCCTTCTCCAGTCTTTACTGGCTTACTTTGGTAGAAAAATACTTTCTGTCAGCCCTGCTAGGAATTCTAAGGCTTTCTTAGAACTTTTCTATGGGTGCACCTGATCCACATTTCATGTTCTCTCTTGTAAGAGAATCCTTAAGCTTGTATGCCTTCTCTTGATCTGACAAGCCAGGTGCTGCCAGACTCCTTTTTGCTTTCTCTAGGGTGGTCCTGAATGCTTAAGTTGTGTCATTTCTCCCAAGTCCACAGAGCTGGTTCAGCTTTCTGTGTGTGCTCACTAGCCATCTTCAAAGGCTGATTCTTGCAGCTATTGGGAACATACATAAAGAACCATTCCTGCAGTGGGGGAATGTGTGAGTGAGGCCTGTGGAGTGCTATTGGTGCCCGTGGGCCAGTTGGAGGGATCTGCAGGTGAGGCATCCCCTGTGGTTCACAGGTAGACATCCTGATGGATTCTGTGATGCAGTTAGTAGCACTCATGTCCCTCTGGTCCCCTCTGAGAGCCCTATCTGCCACTTTCCCAGTTGCTCCCCACCACTCAGTCACACAGCACACCTCAATATTCCCCTTCAATCTATCCAATATCTGAGTTTTTTGCTCTGAGAGTGTGTCAGAAATTCTCTGCTGGACTCCTGGATTTCCCCAAGACTCTTTTATTCTTTGGTGATTGTCTAAACTGGTGGTCCTGGAGGAAAGACAGAAGAAAATTCTTATTCTGCTATGATGATAATGTCACTGTGGTCCAATTTCTTTCTTTATGAACTTTTACTTTCTAGTTCTTTTTGCTACAATCTGTGAGTTCATTTGTCCAGAAGGTGCAAAAGCAGAATTTAAGACTGATAGTTCAGATTTGCTCTCAATAGTTTTAATACTTTATTCCATGGTCTTCCTGCTTCTATTGTTGCCTTTGAGAAAATTTCTCTCAGTTGAATTGTTGTTTCTTTGTAGTTAATCTGTCTTTTCTCACTGGTTACTTTTAAGTCTCTCTATCTTTGGTCTTATGTAGTTTCACTCTGCTGTGTCTAAATATGAATTTATTTTGCTTGGGATAAATGTTTCTTAAACCTGAAGGTTCATGGCTTTCTTCAAATTTAGAAAATACTTAATTATTATCTCTGTTATTATATTGCCTCATCATTGTTTTAATTCTATCCTTCAGAAATTCATATTAGAAGTTTTCTGGACCTTCTGACTTTATTCTCATGACTCTTAATTAGTCTTCCAATTTTTCATTTCTTTATTAACCCTGTTGCATTCTGGGCAATTTCTTAACCTCTATCTTTCAGTTTACTAATTGTTTCTTCAACTATATCAGTTTAACCTATTTCTTTCTTATTTCAATGACTACATTTTTTTTTTCTTCTCAGAGATATTAGTAGCAAAAGTAGCAAAATTTTATAGCATGGTTTCTGAAGAGTTGTCTGGATTTACATTTTGGCCTCACCATTTACTAGTCCTGCAGTTTGGGACAAGTTAATTAACCTCTGTGTGTTTTTCATGCTTAAAATTGGGATAGCAATTGTATCTAATATATGATGTTGTTTTGCTAATTATGTAAAATCATTTGTTTAAAATGCTTAAAAGTATACTTGGCACACATTAAGTTTTCAAAAATATTATTTTTATAACTTTTCAAATTTGTCTTTTTATTATTTATAGTATTTTACTGTTATGGGCTTAATACAGTTGATTCTTGAACAACATGGGTTTAAACTGTGTGGTTCCACTTATATATCTTTTTTTTCCAATACATGTACTACTACATGATTCATAATTGGTTGAATCTGCAGATGCAGAACTACAGATATGGAGGACCAACTGGAAAGTTATATATGGATTTTAGATTGCATGGAGAGTTGGAACCCCTAACACCTGTGTTATTCAAGAGTCAACTGTACTTTATTATTTTAACAACCTTAAAATAGTTTAAATACATTTAATATACTGTAATTCTTAGATAGTTCTTCTGAAGTTTTAGGTATTTAAAGCCTGTATTTATTGTATATTTTGAATCTTATTCTTCATAAGTTGATGGGTTTTGTGATTTTAGATTAAGAAGCTTTTTGTGCAGTGTAGGAATTCCATGTGACCTGGGTTTCTGACTGTGTCCCTCAAAAGCCATTTTGTATTTACTTCTTCTAAGCCCTGGGTGGTCACTGGCCCAGGACCAATTTTTTAAATAATTCTTTATTTGGGATTTCCCAGGGCACACACAGGAGCATGGCACAGTCCTGAGCTTTTGTTGTTTCAGAGGAAACTTTCTACTTTCCCCAAGCTTGTACAAACACAAGCTTACTTGGCATCTATCTGTGCTTGTGGGTGACTTTTTCCCTCACTAAACCACTCATTTATTAAAAAGAAAGTCTTGTGATGTTTTAGTTTCAAGTTTTTGCCTTTCGTAGGTCCAAAATTTTGTCTACTGATTCCACATAGACTTTAAGTGCTAAGCTCATAAAAATTATTTAGTGTAGTATTTTCTCTCCCACTCCTCCTAGGGGAACAGTAATGTAATTTACATGGTTAACACTCTGTTTTCACTTCCTTTTTGATCTGTGATAGGGGAATTTCCCTTCTTACCTGTTTGGCTATGCATTTTTAAAATTATATAAAATTTATCCATCCCTGAATGAATGTATGAATGCTTTTTTTTGACTGGGACTTATACCTTTGTGAACCGGGAAAGAGTTGCTAGGAGAGCATGTTAGAAGAGTAAGCAAAAATCTCTGAAGGGAAATTGAAATTGAAAGCCAGAGTATAATTTGGTAGTACTTGTTTATTTTCTGTCACCAACAACTGATGTTCAGCTGCCAGGAAGATATGCACAGGAAGCTGCTCTGGGTGATGTTATTAAGGGTTGGTATAGTCAATGACCCATGGTCCACAGTTCTTTTTGGTAATTGTCCTTCCTGCATGGAAAGTCATATCTCATCCACATTTCTGGAAACCCCACAAACATACAATTAAAACAGAAAATAGAAAGCTTCAGATTGAATTGTCTGATTCGTGGGGGCCCCTCTGCACCTGCCGTCCCCAGGGAGTCTAGGTCACTTACCGGGTGGTATTTTCACACATGGAGGGAGGATGGTTCCTTGTTGCAGATGCTGCTCAGATATCTGCCAGGAGACTCACTAAGTCTTCCTGTGCCTCTGTCTCCCCTCAGACTCCAAGACTAGGTTTACCTTTACTCCCCACCCCAGGAATAGCAATTCCTTCTTTAGAAGGGGTTTATAGAAACTTCTACTAATACTGAAGAAACTGGTGCTCCTCATGAAGAAGAAAAATTTGAGTTTGGTAAAATTCCAGTCTCTAAAAACAATCACTATCTGAAACTAAAACTTCCTCCTGCCATTCTCTAATTGAGCAAATATGGGGATACTTCTTTTAGAAACTGAGTCTCTGCAGCATCTCCATCTTTTTATCTGCCAGAGAGGTAAAAGAGAACAGCTTCCAGGCATTCTTACTCAGTCTGAATTCCATGTCATGCTGTTTGGCCTATGCAGGGCCCCAGTAGACTTCTAGAAATTAATTAATTGCATTGTAGAGAATCTGCTGGGCAGAAGGGTCTGGTTCTGCCTAAGTAACATCTAGGTGCTGTCTATTAAGACAAAATCAATATTTCCACTAGCCAATTCTGCTCCAGAAGGTTTCCAACAAACATTATCACCTCCAAAAGTATATATTTATTACCCTGGACATAAAATTCCTAGGTCAAGCCCCACTCAAAAAAGACATATGTTGTTCAAGATAATTACTGTAACTATTAAAATTATTACTATAACTACTACCACACAATGTTGATGACCATAACAATGACTACTTCTACGGCCATGTATGCTGCATATTTATATACATTATGACACTTATTCTGCCATAGTGACCTTGGAGCCCCAAGTTCACCTAGATATATCCAGAGATCTCTGAAGTTTACCAGCCTCATTTTTCTACCCTAACTGTCCTAGTAGTCAACTTCCTCAAATGGGAGATGTTATTTATTTCCTTCTGAATTGTATTTCATGAAGATTCTCTTCTCTGTTTCAATTCTGGCATCCCCCATCTTGGCACTATGCTCTGTGTCTCATTCAAGACATTGAACAGAATTTGCAGAGACTGCTTTTGCTCTGCATCCGAGATAGTAGCCTTCTGCCTGCTGCTACCTATGGAATCTCTAAGTCAAGAGTCTACATGACTGTGCCAAGAGGCTTTTATATCTATGTGTAACTCTGCTTCCCTGCGGTATCTGTGACTCCATCTGACTGGTAGTTAAATATCTTTGCAGAGGGATAGTTTTATCTCTCACTTTGGTTAAACATATGCACACAAAATTTCACTTTTGCCATTACAGTCTTAAACATTAAGTTACCTTTCCCTCCACTGAACCATTTGGCTTCCTAATCTCTGTATGTGGTCCCTAGTTTGCTTCCAAGTTTAGGTATGCTTCCAGTCTATGTCTATCCATATGTAAATGCCTACCATCTGTCAAATTCAGAGCAGCACCCAGATGGAGCATGTCAATAATTTCAGAGGACTTGTTGTCACCACTGTGGCCCATCAACCTCACTATGACAACACTTGTCTCTAACGACTAATTATTTCTCTTTTCCACCTGCAACACTCACTTTCATACAAACCATGAATTCTGCCCCACACCATTTGGTAACACCTTAGGAAATATTAACTTCCAACCAAACAGGATACATTTCCATAGAAGACATATTGGAATCAATGAAAGGTTGTGAATATTTTGAAAAATCTCCTCAGATGTTTATGAAAAACTTATACCTACCATGAACTCCTCCACCATCTTTTGCTTACTTCTCTCTCTACTCTCTTCCTTAATTTGCTTCCATCCATCAGAATCCTATGACTTCCTGGCTGGCCAGGATGAGGAGGAATTTACAGGCCACCTAGGAACCTTTCCAGTAGGCAAGGACTTGAAGATCAGCTCTGGCCCCTCTTCTAAACACAAATAAGCCATTTATGCAGAAAGTTAAAGTAGCATTGCTTGATATACTTTAAGGTTAGAAAGGCCAAAAAACCCAGGCCATTTTTTAAATGAATCTTTTAAAAATATATAAATAACATATGTTTATTGTAGGAATACTAGAAAACACTAATAAGAAAAATGAGAAAAATAAAAATCACCTTTAATTACATTATTCAGATATAATTACAGTAAAGACTTGGTGTTTACTGTCTCAGACATTTTTTTAGTGGACAGCAAGAGAGTGGTGTGAAGCAGATAAATTGCAATTAGTAGCTACCTTCCCCTTAGCAATATATCATGAGCATCTTTTATTGCTATTAAATATTCTTCTACAGAAACATTTTAATGGCAGCTTGGTAATCCATATATAATTTATTTTCAAACTGCCTTTGTTGGGTGTTTTTAGCCTTTTCTTTTTACATGATTATAATGGTTCATCACATCACATACATACATCAGCATTTCCCAAAGTAAAACTAAGTTTATAGTGAATGATATTGTTAAGTATTCACCTGAACAAATAACATTGAGTCTATGATTTCACTATCAATCTCCAGGTTACAAACACCTGTGATTTTGTGATTTAAAGTTTCATGCTGCATAAGATCCAAAAAGGCAACTTGCATCTGCCTGGACAGCCTGACCTGAGCAGATTGTTCTGTATAACATTTCTGAGGACTACATACTATCAGAATGAGAGTGACAATAGGCTTTGACGTGATGCATGCTTTGCAGGGTGTAGCCGTATTAAGACCAGTCCGTGGTATAAAAAGCAGTTAGAAATAGGGAAGGGGATAATGCAATGATATAGAGCAAGTGCTTTGAATCTTAGTAAAAATCCCATTCTACGAAGTTAGAAATTGACTAAGGAAAATTTCACCTAAGAAACCTGAGCCATTGCAACAACGGCCCTGTTATCTTAAGAAACATTGAGAGATGATATATCATAGCAAGACATCAAAGTGTTTAAGAGTCAGACTATGGAACTGGACTGCCTAGATTTGACTCCCAGTTGTTACTACTAGAAATTGACCATATTGGTCTTGATCAACTTACTTGCCTTTTCTGGTGCCTCAGTTTCCTCAATTGCGTAAAGGGGATAGTGCTGACTTCACAAGCTTACTGAAGGTATTAATGACTTTGTGGGCATAAAGCACTTTGAATTTATTCAACTTATTAACTGCCGTATATAAGTGTTAGCTATCATCAGTGTCAAGACGTGGAATTTCTCTGGCATTGAGAGGATCGTCTTTAATTCTCTAGCACCTATGGAAAAGAAGATAGTGGTGAGACATTGAAGAGCTCTTCTACTTCCTTTTCTTGCTAATTGTGCAAAACTTACTTTAAAAAGTAGTTTTCATTTCCTGAACACGGGACTCAACAGGTGGCTGAGGGAACATCTTCTCAAATAGCTGAACTAGGCCTTCACGCTCTTATGGTCATTACTAATCATCTTCAGTGAGTTAATATGAGTTAGAACTGAGGTGGAAGCAAGATGAGATCTCCAACTCTTGAAAGGTCTAAGGATTTATCAGAGTCCAGGGACCAGTAGAAATGCTCAGTTCTCTGCTTCCTGCTTAGATTTCATAGTCAAATACAAAACAGTTGCCCCAGGAAAATCATATTGCCATACATCCTAATTCTTAATGTTTAAGGCAGGCCACTTTACCATTTGTTGATCATGAATTGAATGAATGAATGAATCTGTTTTGATTCCCTTAGATCTCAGAGAGTAATATGTTCTCATAAATAAAATTTTCATAATTTCAATCCTTAATACTCCTCCATGAAAAGTATTTAGATAGTTATCTACAAGATTTTGGCTGAAAAGATACATTGAGACCCTTTGCTAATGTCCTTTTTCTTAATCATGGGCTATGAGGGAGAGGAAGTCTGACGCTGAGAAACAAGGTTCCTTTCTCTACATTCAGTAGGCACTAAATAAATATTTGTTAATTGAGTAAAAGGACTCTCACATAAAATATGACTAGAGAAAACATCAGTTCAGGGTGGGTTCAACTCTCATAAACTCTCACTGGGTATGTTTCCTGATGAACTCTTTGTGACTTGAGACTGTGTTATCATGTAGCAGTGTGTCTACCCCTTGAAAAGCATGTGTGAGAAGGCAGTTGGTGGGGGAGAGGGGAAGCAAAATGAAATGGAGAGAATCACTAAACATCCAACATCCATAGGACTTGCTTCTGGCAATCCCTTTGGGGAAGAGAAGGTTTGCAATTTGCCTCATGATTGTAAAATGAATGAGGGTTAAAGCAACTATACTCCAACAAAAACTAATTTAAAAAAATAAAATGAATGCGGATTGGTTGTATGTTTGAGGGAGATTGAATTGTTGGTGATAATGGAGTAGGGGAATAGAAAAGGAGGGAAAGATGGAATGTTTTGAGCAATTTAGCAGAGTAATATAAATTTCTAAATTGTGATGCAAATGCTCCGTGTTAACCTTGGATTTTTGATCCCCTCACAGCTCTGCTCAGTGAATGGGCAGGTGAGTCACACTTTGTGTTTGTTGGTTTTGATCTGTGGTATATCAGCCACCCAGGTACCACAAGGTCCTGTAGAGATGGATGTGGAAAGACTGGATAGATGTCTACATGTTACTGCTCCCCGAGCCGACCTGCTCCAGCGTCACACAGTTTCTGCTCCCAACACTTCCTGCTTGGCTGGGTGACCAAGCCCTGCCCAGCCTTCCCAAGGCTCCAGTGTTTACCTCTTTGTTAAGACCCCAGGTGGAGGGAGGAAAGTGACATCTGAAAGAGGATGTGCAGTCTGGACAAAAGGCTGATTTGGAGAGAATTGTTTTTCTGGCCACAGGACCATAACTCTTCAACATTGTCTCACTGAACATCCTCACAAGCTCTGAAAATAGTAACCTCTGAGGAAAATGGCTAAGAACTTCCCTATGGGCAGAATAACCATTTGTCTATTATTGTTTCTCTGGCTCTAGATCAGGAGTCAGCAAACTTTCTCTGAAACAGGCCAGAGAATAAATAGTTTAGGCCTTTCAGGTCTCTGTTGTAACTATGTAACTCTGTCATTGTAGTAGGAAAGCCACCATAGACTATGTATAAATGAATGGGCACAACTTTGTCCCAATAACACTTTATTTACCAAAACAGGCAGCTGACCAGCTCACAAGCCACTGTCTGCTAGTCTTTATTCTAGACCATTATTTAATTCTGGACTTTTTTATATGTGTGATATTTTTCTAATGTTGTATGAATAAAACTAATTTCATCTCACTCTTCTTGATTTAAAGCTGTGCTCAACAAAAGAAGTAAATGAAAACAATGTTTTATTCTATACATAGAAAATCCATATGAGCCAAGACTAAATCTGAGGAGTTGGAGAATTGTTCTCTTGCTTATCCAACGATAACCACCAAGTGGAAGGGGCTCTGTGGGCTCTAAGGAACTGTACAGGGATAAACAGACCCCTGTCTCACCTTTAATTGTGAGATATTAATGGAACAGGAATGCATAGGAACACCTACAGGAGTTTTGGCCTAGAGTTTTCTCAGGAGCAAGGCTCATCTCTTGCATTCATTCTGTCCCATGAATAATCCCTAGTGACTGACTCAAAGGTTCAATTAGTCAACTACAGCCCTGAACCTGTGAGGTTGCCCATGATGTGCCTTTTCAAATGCACCTCTAACCATGACTTATAATATTTCTTTCCTATCTTGGAAAGCATTCTCCTTGGGAATTTTTTCCAACTTCTAGATGAAGACTACTAATGGTATAAAAATCAGCTTGACTGTAGGTCCCAGGGCCAAGTCCCTGTGGGATCTAGTCTTTATCTGTGAAGGAGGGCAAAATTCTTGAACTATGCTAATTGTTTCTGTAACCCACATTTTCTGCTCTTCTAATTTCATTAAACAGCAACAACAACAACAGATTGTCCCTCAATGTTCAACAGGTAAGTCTGGTTTTCCACCTGTAACAGTCAGTAGCAAACCTCACATTTTTCTCAAAAATTATAATTCCAAATTCCACAAGCTTCCTGTGGCATTTGGCTTTGGCTTTGCAGTGATATTTTTGGAGTTATCGCTTCTCTTATATGACTGACCTCTGCTTCCTGATACTACATATCCAAATTCTGGTAATCATGGTGTAATTGAACAGTGATAGAAAGAATATTTTCATTTGAGATATAATTTAGTTCCTCACCTTGAGGTCAAAACGCTCAACTATAATCCTAAAATATAATGCAGATGTCACAGATAGGACATAGTCTGGTACCATAAATAAGTGAAGAGACAGGGTAGAAACTAGAGAATCTGTGACCAATCTAAGAAGAGCAGCCCCAGGGGAGGATATTTGCCCTTGGCAATGATTTTTTGTTTTCACTATAATCAGTCACCTAAGAACTGAACTCTGGATTTAAACTAATTTCCACCTAATTGTACATTGAATAAATGGACAAAAAAATTTGAAACATTTAAGTAGAAAGTTCTGAAAATTAAAGATACTGGATCTTGGGGGGACCTTCAAGATGGCAGAGGACTAAGACGTGGAGATCACCTTCCTCCCCACAGATACATCAGAAATACAACTACATGTGGAACAACTCCTACAGAACACCTACTGAATGCTGGCAGAAGATCTCAGACTTTCCAAAAGGCAAGAAACTCTCTAAGTATCTGGGTAGGGCAAAAGAAAAAAGGAAAAACAGAGACAAAAGAATAGGGATGGGACCTGCACCTCTGGGAGGGAGCTGTGAAGGAGGAAAAGTTTCCACATACTAGGAACCCCTTTCACTGGTGGAGACAGGGCGTGGGTGGGTGGGAAGCTTCAGAGCCAAGGAGGAGAGTGCAGCAACAAGGGTGCAGAGGGCAAGTGGAGAGATTCCCACACAGAGGATCGGTGCCGACTAGCACTCACCAGCCTGAGAGGCTTGTCTGCTCACTCACCGGGATGGGTGGGGGCTGGGAGCTGAGGCTCAGGCTTCGGAGGTCAGATCCCAGGGAGAGGACTGGGGTTGGCTACGTGAACACAGCCTGAAGGGGGTTAGTGCACCACAGCTAGCCGGGAGGGAGTCCAGGAGAAGTCTGGAGCTGCCGAAGACGCAAGAGACCATTGTTTCAGGGTGCGTGAGGAAAGGGGATTCAGAGCACTGCCTAAACGAGCTCCAGAGATGGGCGCGAGCTGTGGCTAACAGCACGGACACCGGAGATGGCCATGAAATGCTAAGACTGCTGCTGCAGCCACCAGCAAGCCTGTGTGCAAGCACAGGTGATTATCCACACCTCCCCTCCCAGGAGCCTGTGCACCCCCCTCCTCCCACTACCAGGGTCCCATGATCCAGGGACACTTCCCCGGGAGAACACACAGCGCGCCTCAGACTGTTGCAATGTCATGCCAACCTCTGTCACCGCAGGCTCGCCCAGCATTCTATACCCCTCTCCCACCTGCCTGAGAGAGCCAGAAACCCCTAATCAGCTGCTACTTTAACCCTGTCCTGTCTGGGCAGGGAACAGATGGAAGAGGGTGACCTACATGCAGAGGAGGGGCCAGATCCAAAGCTGAACACTAGAAGCTGTGCAAACAAAAAAGAGAAAGGGAAATTTCTCCCAGCAGCCTCGGGAGCAGCAGCTTAAATCTCCACAATCAACTTGATGTACGCTGCATTTCTGGAATATTTTAATAGACAACGAATCATCCCAAAATTGAGATGGTGGAAATTGGGAGCAACAGGAGACTTGGGGTTTGCTTTCTGCATCTAATTTGTTTCTGGTTTTATGTTTATCTTGGTTTCGTTTTTAGAGCTTATTATCATTGGTAGATTTGGTTATTAATTCCATTGCTCTCTTCCTTTCTTTTTATACATATATATTTTTTCCTTTTTCTCTTTTTCTGAGTCTGTGTGTATGCTTCTTTGTGTGATTTTGTCTGTAGAGCTTTGCTTTTGCCATTTGTCCTAGGATTCTATTTGTCCATTTTTAAATTTTTTTTATTTTTAGTATAGTTTTTAGCGCTTGTTATCATTGGTGGATTTGTTGTTTGGTTTCAGTGCTCTCTTCTTTCCTTTTTTAAATTACTGTTTCTTTTTTTATTTTTAATATTTTTTTATTTTTTATTTTAATAACTCTTTATTTTATTTTATTTTACTTTATTTTATTTATTTTCTTCTCCCTTTTCTTCTTAGCCATGTGGCTGACAGGGTCTTGGTGCTCCGACTGGGTGTCAGGCCTGACCATCTGAGTGGGAGAGCCAAGTTCAGGACACTGGTCCACCAGGGACCTCCCAGCCACACATAATATCAAATGGTGAAAGCTCTCTCAGAGATCTCCATCTCAATATAAAGACCCAGCTCCACTCAATGACCATCAAACTACAGTGCTGGACACCCTATGCCAAACAACTAGCAAGACAGGAACACAACCCCACTCATTAGCAGAGAGGCTACCTAAAATCATAATAAGTTCACAGACACCCCAAACCACACCACCGGATGTGGTCCTGCTCAACAGAAAGGCAAGATCCAGCCTAATCCACCAAAACACAGGCACTACTCCCCTGCACCAGGAAACCTGCACAACCCACAGAACAAAACTTACCCACTGGGGGCAGACACCAAAAACAATGGGAACTATGAACCTGAAGCCTGTGAAAAGGAGACACCAAGCACAGTAAGTTAAGCAAAATGAGAAGACAGAGAAACACACAGCAGCTGAAGGAGCAAGGTAAAAGCCTACCAGAACAAATGAAGAAGAAATAGGCAGTGTACCTAAAAAAGAATTCAGATTAATGATAAAGATGATCTAAAATCTTGGAAATAGAATGGAGAACACAAGAAATGTTTAACAAGGAGCTAGAAGAACTAAAGAGCAAACAAACTATGATGAACACAACAATAAATGAAATTAAAATTCTCTAGAAGGAATCAACAGGAGAATAACTGAGGCAGAATAACGGATAAGTGACCTGGAAGATAAAATAGTGGAAATAACTACCACAGAGCAGAATAAAGAAAAAAGAATGAAGAGAATTGAGAACAGTCTCAGAGACCTCTGGGACAACATTAAATGCACCAGCATTCGAATTATAGGGGTCCCAGAAGAAGAAGAGAAAAAGAACTGAGAAAATATTTGAAGAGATTATAGTTGAAAACTTCCCTAATATGGGAAAGGAAATAGTTAATCAAGTCCAGGAAGCGCAGAGAGTCCCATACAGGATAAATCCAAGGAGAAAAATGCCAAGACACATATTAATCAAACTATCAAAAATTAAATACAAAGAAAAAATATTAAAAGCAGCAAGGGAAAAACAAAAAATAACATACAAGGGAACCCCCATAAGGTTAACAGCTGATCTTTCAGTATAAACTCTGCAAGCCAGAAGGGAATGGAAGAACATATTTAAAGTGATGAAATGGAAAAAGTTACAGCCAAGATTACTCTACCCAGCAAGGATCTCATTTCAGATTCGATGGAGAAATTAAAACCTTTAGAGACCAGAAAAAGCTAAGAGAATTCAGCAACACCAAACCAGCTTTACAACAAATGCTAAAGGAGCTTCTCTAGACAGGAAACACAAGAGAAGGAAAAGACCTACAGTAACAAACTGAAAACAATTAAGAAAATGGGAATAGGAACATACATATCAATAATTACCTTACATGTAAATGGATTAAATGCTCCCACCAAAAGACACAGACTGGCTGAATGGATACAAAAACAAGACCCATATATAAACAATACACTACTAAATAACCAAGAGATCACTGAAGAAATCAAAGAGGAAATCAAAAAATACCTAGAAACAAATGACAATGAAAACACGACAACCCAAAACCTATGGGATGCAGCAAAAGCAGTCCTAAACGGGAACTTTATAGCAATACAATCCTACCTTAAGAAACATCTCAAATAAACAATCTAACCTTACACCTAAAGCAATTAGAGAAAGAAGAACAAAAATACCCCAAAGTTAGCAGAAGGAAAAAAATCATAAAGATCATATCAGAAATAAATGAAAAAGAAATGAAGGAAACAATAGCAAAGATCAATAAAACTAAAAGCTGCTTCTTTGAGAAGATAAACATAATTGATAAAGCATTAGCCAGACTCATCAAGAAAAAAAGGAAGACTCAAATCAATAAAATCAGAAATGAAAAAGAAGTAACTGACACTGCAGAAATACAAAGGATCATGAGAGATTACTACAAGCAACTATATGCCAATAAAATGGACAACCTGGAAGAAATAGGCAAATTCTTAGAAAAGCACAACCTTCTGAGACTGAATCAGGAAGAAATAGAAAATATAAATAGATGAGTGACAAGCACAGAAATTGAAACTGTGATTAAAAAGCTTCCAACAAACAACATCTGAGGACCAGATGGCTTCACAGTTGAATTCTACCAAACAGTTAGAGAAGAGCTAACACCTATCCTTCTCAAACACTTCCAAAATACAGCAGAGGGAGGAGGCCACCATCACCCTGATACCAAGACCAGACAAAGATGTCACAAAAAAAGAAAACTACAGGCCAATATCACTGATGAACAAAAATCCTCAACAAAATACTAGCAAACAGAATCCAACAGCACATTTAAAGATCATACACCATGATCATACACCATGATCATACACCAGGAATGCAAGGATGCTTCAATATATGCAAATCAATCAATGTGATACACCATATTAACTAATTGAAGGAGAAAAACCATATGATCATCTCAATAGATGCAGAAGAAGCTTTCGACAAAATTCAACACCCATTTATGACAAAAACCCTCCAGAAAGTAGGCATAGAGGGAACTTACCTCAACATAATAAAGGTCATATATGACAAACCCACAGCCAGCATCGTTCTCAATGGTGAAAAACTGAAACCATTTCCACTAAGATCAGGAACAAGAAAAGGCTGCCCACTCTCACCACTATTATGCAACATAATTTTGAAAGTTTTAGCCACAACAATCAGACAAGAAAAAGAAATAAAAGGAATCCAAATCAGAAAAGAAGAAGTAAAACTGTCACTCTTTGCAGATGACATGATACTATACATAAAGAATCCTAAAGATGCCACCAGAAAACTACTAGAGCTAATCAATGAATTTGGTAAAGTAGCAGGATACAAAATTAATGAACAGAAATCTCTTGCATTCCTATACACTAATGATGAAATATCTGAAAGGGAAATTAAGGAAACACTCCCATTTTCCATTTCAACAAAAAGAATAAATATCTGGGAATAAACCTACCTAAGGAGACAAAAGACCTCTATGAAGAAAACTGAAAGACACTGATGAAAGAAATTAAAGATGATCCAAGCAGATGGAGAGATAGATATACCACGTACTTGGATTGGAAGAATCAACATTGTTAAAATGACTATACTACCCGAGGCAATCTACAGATTCAGTGCAATCTCTGTCAAACTACCAATGGCATTTTTCACAGAACTAGGACAAAAAATTTCACAATTTGTATGGAAACACAGAAGACCCCAAATAACCAAAGCAATCTTGAGACCAAAATATGGAGCTGGAAGAATCAGGCTCCCTGACTTCAGACTACACTACAAAGCTAAAGTAATCAAGACAGTATGGTACTGGCACAAAAACAGAAATATAGATCAATGGGACAGTATACAAAGCCCAGAGATAAACCCACACACATATGGTCACCTTATCTTTGATAAAGGAGGCAGGAATGTACAGTGGAGAAAGGACAGCCTCTTCAATAAGTGGTGCTGGGA
>NC_041217.1:71040884-71104637 GCF_002837175.3 Physeter macrocephalus
ATCCTTTTTGACCCACCTCCTAGAGAAATGGAAATAAAAACAAAAATAAACAAATGGGATCTAATGAAACCTAAATGCTTTTGCACAGCAAAACAAACCATAAACAAGATGAAAAGACAACCCTCATTACGGGAGAAAATATTTGCAAATGAAGCAACTGATAAAGGATTAATCTCCAAATATACAAGCAGCTCATGCTGCTCAATATAAGAAAAAACAAATAACCCAATCCAAACATGGGCAGAAGACCTTAATAGACATTTCTCCAAAGAATATATACAGATTGCCATCAAACAAATGAAAGTATGCTCATCATCACTAATCATTAGAGAAATGCAAATGAAAACCTCAATGAAGTATTACCTCAGAATGGCCATCATCAAAAAATCTACAAACAATGAATACTGGAGAGGGTGTGGGGAAAAGGGAACCCTCTGCCCTGTTGGTGGGAATGTAAATTGATACAGCCACTATGGAGAACAGTATGGAGTTTCCTTAAAAAACTAAAAATAGAACTACCATATGACCCAGCAAACCCACTGCTGGGCATATACCCTGAGCAAACCATAACTCAAATAGAGTGATGTACCACAATGTTCATTGCAGCTCTATTTACAATAGCCAGGACATGGAAGCAACCTAAGTGTCCATCGACAGATGAATGGATAAAAATGTGGTACATATGTACAATGGAATATTACTTAGCCAAAAAAGGAAATGAAATTGAGTTATTTGTAGTGAGGTGGATGGACCTATAGACTGTCATATAGAATGAAGTAAGTCAGAAAGAGTAAAACAAATACCGTATGCTAACACATATGTATGGAATCTAAAAAAAAGAGTCTACTTAGAGGGGTGGAATAGGGAGGGTGGGAGGGATATGCAAGAGGGCAGAGATATGGGGATATATGTATATGTATAGCTGATTCACTTTGTTATACAGCAGAAAATAACACACCATTGTAAAGCAATTATACTCCAATAAAGATGTTAAAAGAAGAAAAAACAAAAGGTACTAGATCTTATTCCAGTAACCAGCTTATTCCCGTTATCCAGGCCACTTGGTGATTTCATCTAGCAAGCTCAGAAGAAGGAACAGAGCATGCCTTTACAATACAATGTGGTGCCTTTAAAGACTGTATGAAAGCATAGGGGGTGGGAAAGCAAAATGTCCACTGAGGACAAGGGTCCCCTATGTGAAGTCACCAATGGAACGAGCTAAGGAGTAGGAGCTTTTGCAGAACACCCTTTATCTATGTAAAAAGTTATGTTTACCTTGACATTCCCTGTAATGGACTGAATGTTTTAGCCTATTACCCATTCATATGTTAAAACCATATTCCCAATGTGATAGTATTTGGAGGTGGAAGCTTTACGAGGTAATTAGATCATGAGGGTGGACTCTTCATGAATGAGATTAGTGCCCTTATAAGAAGAGGCTGGAGAACTAGTTGGGTCTCTTCCTGCTGTATGAGAATACAAGTCAGCAGTCTGCAACCTGGAAAGGGGTCCTCACCAGAACTGGACAATGCTGAAATCCTGATCTTGGACTTTCAGCTTCCAGAAGTGTGAGAAATAAATTTGTGTTGTTGATAAGCCCCCTAGTTTATGGCATTTTGTTAGAGCAGCCCAAGCTGAATAAGATATCTCCTCAGGAAAAATAAGATGCATCTCTGAGTGACTAAGGAATGGGTTGAAACGTCTATCTTGTCTAAAGATGAAGAGGTTACACCCGATACATCTCATTGCCTAAGAGTAAAGGAGAAGGTCAGGCATTGGATTCTCTACAGAAATGAAAAATCCAGTTCCCCCCTCCCCTCTCTTTCAGACTGGCTCACTGTCCTGGCTCCCTCTTCTGTCTTTGAATGAAACAGTGTAGTTCTGATATGCCAGAGAGAAAAGTCTTGGAAAATAAAGACAGTGACTTATTACAGAGATAGAAAAGAGTTATTGTTTTCACAGATGAAGTCTCAAGCTTTCCTATCCAAAATGCAGTTTTGAGTGACAGTGGCAAATATTACTGTACTGTTACTGGAAGAAAATTCTAAAAACAGAAATAGTAGAGAGTAGTAAAGATTGAAGTCTTAAGTAAAACTGTCACTCCTGTGGGAGCTGGAGTGGATAGGAGACAGTGGTAGCAGAGCAGGTGGGTACCTCATAGGGGAAAGCTACCCATACACCAAACATGAACTGGAGTGCTTGTGGTTTGACCATTCAAGGGAGACATGGTACGTGGCATGTCTCGTTCTGAATGTCCTGTTTGCTGGGGTTGTTTCTCACCAGGTACTTTTCAGCAGGAACTATAAATCTTACTGCTCTGAAAACTGTTGTAATCCTTCTCTCCAGAGCTGTTTCCATGTCCTGGGCTGACAGCACTTCTGAGCCCAGTGACCTTGATCTCTCTTGAAAGACCCACCCCTCTCCACAGAGCTCAGATGCCCAGCTCCAGTTTGCTTCTTCAGAGATAGCAGGACCCTGGGGTTAGGCTGGAGCAGCTCCTCAGAGTTCTAGATCCCCACCATGTGGAGTGAAGACTCAGGGTCTTACTGGTGCCAGGCAGAGACAGTGACTCACAGTGTCAGAAATTGGAGCCTCGGGGCTTCCCTGGTGGCGCAGTGGTTAAGAATCCACCTGCCAGTGCAGGGTACACGGGTTTGAGCCCTGGTCCGGGAAGATCCCACTTGCCACGGAGCAACTAAGACCGTGCAACACAACTACTGAGCCTGCGCTCTAGAGCCCGTGAACCACAACTACTGAAGCCCACGCACCTAGACCCCGTGCTCAGCAACAAAAAGAAGCCACCACAATGAGAAGCCCACGCACTGCAACAAAGAGTAGCCCCTGCTCACCGCAACTAGAGAAAGCCCGTGCACAGCAAGGAAGAGCCTACGCAGCCAAAAATAAATAAATAAATCTATTTTAAAAACAAAAAGTGTTTTTTTTAAAAAAGAAAGAAATTGGAGCCTCCAATCTTAAATTCACGGGCAGAATAAGTATCAGTGGGGCTGAGCATGGGGAAAAACATGAACACTGTAGCTTCAGCATGGACGGCTAGTCTTTTGTTTCTTTGTGCAACTTCTGTCCTTGTGGAAAGTAGGAGCTGGACTAGAGAAACTCTTCAAACTGCTCTTGCCATTTCATAAGAATAACAAATGGACTAAGCTCCTCATAATCTTTCTCTTCTTATTAAAGTAATATCATCAATCAAATCTTCATTGATCACCGACTGTGTGCGCTGGCATTTAGCAGAGGGTTGGGAACTTTAAAAGACAAGGCTCCTGCTCTCCAAATGTCTCCACATGCTGGATTGCAACACATATGGGGCTAAAAGGAAGAGTCAGAAGAGCAGAAATCAAAGTGAACTGGAGTAGTCAGAGGAGGGGGTGACAATTTGTGTTGATCCTTGAAATTGGGAATAATGGAGGAATTTTTATTGACATTATTAGGAACAGTACCTTTTTCAAGGTAGACTGATGCTACCAGTGAACTTCTGCATTCTGTGCAAAAGGTATGTGTCTGCACAGTGACTCATCCAAAAAAAAATGTTTCTTCTCTCATGTAGTGGATGATTCATCGCAAGTGACTCATCCAAAAAAAAAATGTTTCTTCTCTCATGTAGTGGATGATTCATCGTGATTCTTTAATGATTACCACCCATGAAATTAGCCAAGATCTGGGTTAGGACCTGCAAGTATCTGTATCCACATTCTTCAAGGATAATTACCATGGATTCCTTACCATTGTATACTTGTAATATGTTACATAAGCAATACCCATATTCCCACTCCTTGTATTAGAGGCTGAAATAAGTCTACCTTTTGTTCCCAGAGTCTTTCATAGTCAGGGTTCTCATACGTCATCTTCTATTCAGCTAGAAGTCCTGGGCTCTAATGTAATCTTAGATACCCAGGCCCCTGGGGGACAAGAGACTGAAGGAGGGGATCTCACCCTACTCTGCTCAGTGGCTGAGGGCACAGGAAACATCACATTTTCCTAGCACAGAGAGGCCACAGGAACCAGTCTGTGACAGAAGCCCAGCATTCCCTGTCAGCAGATCTGGAGATCCCAGCTGTGAAGGAGCACAGTGCTGGCCGGTATCACTATAGAGCTGACAATGGCCACAATCCCATCCAGAACAAGGTGGTGAATATCTCTGTGAGAAGTAAATTTCACTCCCATTCATCTCAGACAGAAATCCCCAAACCAAGAGCCAGGAGTCATGAGGAAATTCCAGGAGATCCCAGTGATCAGTGCTGTGGAGAACCACCAACAATTTGAGGATGGGTTACCTTCAAAAGTTAAACTGCTGACATCTTTTTTTTTTCATAGCAGAAAACACAAAGGGCATTGGGTTGGCATTAGAAGTAAATAAGATGAGAACGACAAATGATCATGTCTCTAGACAATGACCCAGAATTGATATTTTCCCAAATTTCTAAAGACACTTTGAAAAAACAATCTCTGATTGACCTAACGGGGATACAGGAATGGAAGGAATACACAATGACCAAGAGCCAGGCCCGTTGCTGAGATCCTGGTATGGGAATTCATGAGTCTAATGCAGCATCACAAATCCTCTCTGATAGCCCCCTTTGGGTCTGTTAGTTCCAACATCTTGTCCTGTCCTCACCCTCAGGGGTCCCAGGACCCAGGCTGTCATGGGGGACATGGTAGAGCTTTGCTGTGAGGCTTGGAGCTGCCCCTACATCCCCGCCCCCGCCCCCAATCCTGTACCGGTTTTATCATGAGGACATCAACCTGGGTAGCAGCTCAGTGCGCTCTGGAGAAGGAGCATCCTTCAACCTCTCTCTAACTGCAGGGCATTCTGGAAGCTATTCCTGTGAGGCTGACAATGGCCTGGGGGCCCAGTTCTGTGAACTGGTGCCACTCTCCATCTCAGGTGGGTTGATGGTCCCTGGATACAGGAGTAGTATTAGAGTCAATGGCTTTTTATTGGTACCATACTTGGGTTTCAGAAAATAGGTGGAGGTCTAGGTGATGTCTGCTCTATGGGGGGAGTTGGAGAAGGTGAGCTCCCTCAATGCCTGACTGCTTTTCTTCTCTCCACACTAACCTGAAAAGTACACACTATGCTTAATGTTACATGAATTTATATTTACTGCTTCTGCATAGTATTGGCAAGGATTCCAGGGCCCATTACTGATATAGATTGGATTTGAAAAAAAAAAAAGAGAGAAAAATGAAAACCTTCAAAAATCTCATCATTTATTTTCATGCTTCACAATTTTCTAAGGTTCCATGTAGTGGGCAATGTTGCCATATTACTAATTTTACAATATGTCATTTTTCCCTGTGTGTAGTCACTTGAGACTAAAACCATTAACACATTCCTCCATGCTTGACTTTTAAATAAAAAGTCCAATTATTAAATGTAATTTAATAATTTTCAATAGACAAAATTAGTTTATATGCAATGGAGTAAAATGTAATTAAGAGTTATATTTAAATAAATGAAAACAACTTAGTATAATATTTTCTCTTTTATTTATCCATTTCTTCTCAGTTACCCTACTCATGACAAGAACAGTGACTCCTTTTTGAATTCTTGGATCTATTATATGGATCATAAGGGACCATCTTCCCTGCATGTCTGGTGGTTGACGCTGGCTATAGGTTGGGACCTCAACCTGGACAGTCAATTAGAGTATGTGTGACCCTTCAATGTGGTCTGGACTTCCTCATAACATGGTGGCCTTAGGGTAGTCAGACTTTTTATATGTTGGCTTAAGCTTAAAAAAAAATGTGATAGTGAATCTACAACATCTCATCAACTAATTCCAAAATTACAGTATCACTTCCACCACAGTTTCATTGGGTCTTAGCGCCTAACAAACTTGTCCAGATACAAGGGGAGGGAGTATAGGACTCCACCTCTAAATTGAGGAACTGTCAAAAATTTTACAGCCATATATATATTTTTTACGATATTGCATTAGTTTCAGGTGTACAGCACAGTGATTTGGTTCTGTTTCTGGGTTTTTTTTTGCAGATCATATTCCATTACAAGTTATTACAAGATATTGAATATAATTCCCTGTGCTATAGAGTAAACTCTTGTTGCTTATCTATTTTATGTATCACAGTTTGTATATGTTAATCCCATACTTCTAATTTATCCCTCCCTACCTCTCTCTGTCTCCTCTTTGGTAACCATAAGTTTGATTTCTATGTCTGTGAGTCTGTTTCTGTTTTGTATATTTATTCATTTGTATTATTTTTTAGATTATTTACATGTAACTGATATCATATAGTATTTGTCTTTCTCTGCCTGACTTGTTTCACTGAGCTACGTATTCTCTAGATCCATCCACGTTGCTGCTAATGGCAGTATTTTATTCTTTTTAATTTTACAATCATATTTTAAACATTTCCACACACACCAACATGAATACCAGTCCATGTCTCCCAACCCCACAGGACTGTGTTAAAGCGCAAGCCTCCCTGCTGCCCTTTC
Source organism: Physeter macrocephalus (assembly GCF_002837175.3). NCBI lineage: Eukaryota > Metazoa > Chordata > Mammalia > Artiodactyla > Physeteridae > Physeter > Physeter macrocephalus. Next base: position 71,047,360 of record NC_041217.1, read on the forward strand.
TGGACTTCGCAAGTGCCCTTTTAAACAAGTGGTTTCAGAAGCCAGGTTTTTCTCCCTGAGCTCCTTTCTTCTCTAATCGTGTCTCAGAATTCTTCACTGTCTTATTATCTCTTCAGTACCTTGAAAGAGACTTTGAAAAGAATTTCGCCCAGCATTTCTAGTGATCCTCAGAAGAAAGGTTAGTTCAGTTTCTTCTTCCATCATTACTGGAAGCATAAATGCATCCACCTTTTATAACCAACACTTTCATAAAGGTGTTATGTTTTTAGCCTTTTCAGCATAACTATATCTCTTTGTAATATATTATTTTTAAGACCAAAAACTTAGAGAATACCTCCAAATGATATATCATACTGATCCCTACTAATATTCTACTAGCCAAAAAATGTTACCAATGACTAATTATTGGGTCTATTATGTATGGCAAACTTACACATATTATCTGTAATTATTTTTAAAAAAGTATGTTTTAAGTGTGTGATATTGCCCATGGTTAACAATCTTGGGGAAGTAGTCTGCCATGTTCACACAGTCAGTAGAGGGTAGAGCTAAGACTAGATTCCATATTTTCCTGACTGCAGAGGCTTAAAGCTGACTTTGTTGCACCTCCTCACTTTATGTTCCTCTTATAAGTTTCACCAAATTTAGTAAGGCATCATTTATTAATCTATAAGATACAGCATCTATATTAAACAGTATAAAGTTTCTAACAAAAATTAAAGATAGAACTATTGTATGATCCACCAATATCAGTTCTGTGTATTCATCCAAAATAATTGAAATCAGGATCTTGAAGAGATATTAGCACTGCTCTGTTCTTTAAAGCACTATGCGCAATAACCATGATGTGGAAGAAACCTAACTGTCCATCAATAGATGTATGGATAAAGAAAACATGGTGTGTATGTTACTGAGTCCAAGCTCCCTCCGCTTGCTGCATGACAGGCCAATAAATCAGGAGACAGGTGTTGAGGCAAAGAATAATGACTTTATTTGGAAACCTGGCAGGTGGAGAAAATGGCAGACTAGTGTCTAAAAAGAATCATCTTATCGGGGTCTGGATGTCAGTTTCTTTTATAGAACAGAGGGTGGGAGGAGGTGAGGAAGTAAAATAAAAAGGCCATAAGTCTTGCAAATATGTCCTGGAATGGCCAGCCTTGGAGAGGGGACATGCTAATTTCTTCTTTCTTGCAGCTGTTCACAGGTGGACACGGTCAGGATGCCTCCCTGAACAAAGGCACTTTGGTTTAACATTCAGGCAGAGGGCAGGGTTCCCAGAGGCAGGCCATTATGTACACACAGTGTCCTTTTAGAGAACAAAAGCAACAGGAAGCAAAGGTTAAAGTAAACAAACAGATCCAACATGGAGTCAGGATTGGCTCTTCCCTGTTATATGTACATACAATGAAAAACTACTCAGCCTTAAAAAAGGAAGGCAATTTTGCAACATGTGACAACATGGATGAACCATGAGGACAATTATGTTGTGACATAGGCCAGTTACAGAAAAACAAACAATGCATTATTCCACCTACACGAGCTATCTAAAATAGTCAAATTCATAGAATCAGAGTGGACCTGTGGTTGCCAGGAGGAGGAAATGAGGGGTTACTAGTCAACTGGCGTAAAGTTTCAGTTAAGCAAGATTAAGTTAAGCTTTAGAGCGCTGCTGTATAACATTGTATCTATAGTCAATGATAATATATTGTATAATGAAAAATTTTTTCAGAAGATAGATATCATGCTAAGTGTTCTTTCTACAATAAAAAAAGAAAGGGAGGGAGGAAGGAGTGTAGGAGGAAATAAGGGACAGGAGGAAGGAAGAGAAGAAAGAAAACATGATGGAGAACACACCAGACTCTTTTCAGCCCTGTGATACTACAGTCTAAGGAGAGAAAAGAACATCATACAATCACATTAATGCATACAGAAAAACAAAATTTGGTAACTGTCATGGGGTGGGGGGAAGAATAGAATGCCATCTGGTTAAAGAAGAGGACTTCTTTCCATTATAGCCTCAGGATAGCCTCCACAAAGAAGGGAAACTTGCTCAGAGGTTTCTGTTTCTATACAAAGATGTCTTTGAAAGGTCATAACTTTCTATCCTGGTAGTTAGATTGCTGAGAATGGTCTGTCTCTATGTCTCAAGCATGCATTCCCAACAGAGGTGATATCACCCTCAAAGCAGCAAAAATTGGTCCTTGTGGAGGTGAAAAAAAAAATCTTACTTTTTATGTATATATATACATACAGCATATCTGTGCTATTCATGTTTCATAGAGGAGGGGGGTGGCTAGAAAAAAAAATCTGAAAAGGCCCCTTAGGGAAGTGCTAATGAAATAAATGTCAAGAAACCCTGGTCCAGAGTTTTTCATAATTTCTCAAAAAATACTTATTTAATGCCTCCCTGCAAGAGAGAATTGGTAGAGGTACAAGGGATACAACAATGGGTAAGATAAACATGGGCCCTTGAATTATAGCTGAGGAGAAGACGTAAAAACAAACAAGAAAATAGAGGAAATAATTACAAATAATGATAAATGCTATGAAAAAAAGCATACAGGGCCTTGAAACAGAAAATAATCAGGTGAGACCTCTTTGATTTCAAGGCCAGGGAAGGCCTCTCTGATAAGGGCTCTGGCTTTAAAAACAGAGGTTCTGTAGTATGGGCCCTAACAGTTGTTCTTTCTTTCATAATGCAAGTGCCTGACTTAAGCTTTGATTGCTGAGGCATCCACTTCAAAGAGCTACTTTGAATAAACACATTGCCATCCACTAGATAAAAGGCAGCACCAAAGCCCACCCCACCGCCCTCCTTTGCCCCCCAGGCTCCTTTGTTTTAGAGATATTGGTTGATTTTGATAACTGACCCTTTGGGCCTCTTGTTTTTTTCTCTTCCTGTGCTTTAACTTCTGGTTTTTATATTTTAAATTCACCAATAAAGAGTGAGCCCTCAAAACACTAAGCCCCACCCTCCACGCCAATAAAAGCAGAACCCCAGCCCATGACCTCACAGTGTAGCCCCCAGGTGTGCCATGTGCTTTCCAGGACCTGTGAGTAATGAACTCTTTTTTTTCCCAAAGTTTCTTCGTGGTTATTGCTGAGGGTGTCTTGCAATCATAATAAGAATCACAAGGGCCTGCCCAGGCACAGCACTGGTTATAGGCTGAGATGGGGCACAAAACAGTTTCCTACCTAATGCTTGTTCTTTTATCTCCTAATTTGCACAGATCTGGGAGGAATTTAGGGGCAGCTCCTTTTGTAGTTGGTGAATTTTTAATTCACCAGTTTATGTAAGGTCAAAAGGCTTTCATGTTTGCCTTGACCCTTTGATTTTTTGTGACTTACACCATAAAACATAGCAGGACACCACAGTCACAAGGTATGTCTATATTAGGAGCCTTATGCAGAACCAGATGTTGTATGAATTCAAGGTAATGTTAGGTTTTTTTCCATTTGAAAAATGAAAAAAAGTTATTTGAATACTAGCAAATCTATAGCGTGGCATTTCAGAGAACCCAGCACAGCCTTGGAGACATTTCTCCAGAGAGAGTTGAGCTGCTGGAAGATAACTGTAAACATCTAAAATCGCACAACTTCTGGGGTTGAAATACAAACAACATTTAGGAAGGTAGTTGTGTTAATTTTTCAGAGCCCAAGGCAAGATATGATTCTTTTACTTCCCCTTTTCTAACTCTTGCAGATCTCATCTGAGTACCTCCCTTCTGTCCTCTTTCGTGGATGAGAAATAAGCCTGGCTTGTGGTGAGACAGACTTTACCTGCCTTCGGCCAGGCCAGGTCCCCATGGTTCTGTGGCTGCTACTGCTGATTCTGGGTGAGTAGACGGGTTGGACTGGGACAGGGGCCTCAGTTCCTAATGTCAGCCAGGGAAGACCAAGGAGCTTCTGTCTCTGCTTCCACTTGGGGTTCAGAGACAGATAGCAAGTGTCAAATGAAAGAAAAATGCACAACGTAAAAGTTGAGAATTAAGTTTTATTAAGAAACTTACTGAGGACTATCGCGCATAAGACAGCCTCTCAGATAGCTCTGAGGAACTGCTCCGAAGAGGTAAGGGAGGAGCCAGGATATATACAAACTTTTTGCTAGAAAAACATGTAGTCAAGCATCAAAAGATTACTGCTAACCACAAAGAAGAGAAATCTCAACTTAATGATTTTAGTACTTTTCTCTGTATGGGAAGACGCAAGAATCTGGGGTCATTTAAAAATTTCCCTTAGATATACATCTTAACTATCTAAGGACCAGTATATCCAAAACACAGAACCTTTCTTGTTTTTCTCCATCCTGAATTCCCCTTGGAGCTCACTGTTGGCGGGCAACTGCAGTGGCTAATGGCTTGATCCTTATAGAACTGGAATGGCAGGCAACGTTTTTTTCTTTACAGTGCCCTTCGTTGGTCATAAATTCAACCAAGGTTTGGGAGGCATTTCATGACTTATTTGTCCCGTGGTGCTAAGAACACTTATTCCTAAGTAAGGCGAAGATCTCAGTGATAGGCCATTCATGTGCTATATCTGGATTAGGCCCTGTTAATAACCTAAAGTTCTCTGGATCACCTGTCTTACTAGTCTATTATGATCCAGGAAATGTTTTTCCCTTGTTACTTCTTCCCATATTTAGAGTTGCACTATTACAATTATTCTGTATAGAGTTATATATGTGATCATTGCCTCAAGACTTTTAGCCATCATTAATTTTGTTGGAGGCCTGGTTACACATCAGGTAATTTAAGAGACAACAATATTACAAAATAGACAGAATATAAGTAATATAGCTCAGAGTGGAGCAGAGAGAGACACAAAGCATAGTTTGAAAACAACAAAGAGAGAACAGATTAAAATAATGATGAGTATAACTAGTTGTAATCTGGATTGCAATAAGCCATAAAGTCCAGAGGGGAGACAGCTGGAAAAGTCAAATTCTGGAGGGATCAGGTAGAGAGAAAAAGATAAATATTTCATCTTTGTTTACAAAGGTATACTTTATCAATTTTTTGTAGGTCATAGTGTAAGAGGAAAGGTTTTCTGGAAAATAAAGATTAAAAGTCAGTAATATTTCAGAAAAAAGTTATAAAATACAAATTGTGTTTATTAGTTCATTCAGTTTCATGTAATTGATTCCTGCTGATCTGGATGAAGTCATCAGGTTTTCCATTAGAGTTTTGTAATTTCTTACCCAGTTCAGTGGTATGATCTAGAAGTCATTTCTCTGTATGGGAAGACGCAAGAATCTGGGGTCATTTAAAAATTTCCCTTAGATATACATCTTAACTATCTAAGGACCAGTATATCCAAAACACAGAACCTTTCTTGTTTTTCTCCATCCTGAATTCCCCTTGGAGCTCACTGTTGGCGGGCAACTGCAGTGGCTAATGGCTTGATCCTTATAGAACTGGAATGGCAGGCAACGTTTTTTTCTTTACAGTGCCCTTCGTTGGTCATAAATTCAACCAAGGTTTGGGAGGCATTTCATGACTTATTTGTCCCGTGGTGCTAAGAACACTTATTCCTAAGTAAGGCGAAGATCTCAGTGATAGGCCATTCATGTGCTATATCTGGATTAGGCCCTGTTAATAACCTAAAGTTCTCTGGATCACCTGTCTTACTAGTCTATTATGATCCAGGAAATGTTTTTCCCTTGTTACTTCTTCCCATATTTAGAGTTGCACTATTACAATTATTCTGTATAGAGTTATATATGTGATCATTGCCTCAAGACTTTTAGCCATCATTAATTTTGTTGGAGGCCTGGTTACACATCAGGTAATTTAAGAGACAACAATATTACAAAATAGACAGAATATAAGTAATATAGCTCAGAGTGGAGCAGAGAGAGACACAAAGCATAGTTTGAAAACAACAAAGAGAGAACAGATTAAAATAATGATGAGTATAACTAGTTGTAATCTGGATTGCAATAAGCCATAAAGTCCAGAGGGGAGACAGCTGGAAAAGTCAAATTCTGGAGGGATCAGGTAGAGAGAAAAAGATAAATATTTCATCTTTGTTTACAAAGGTATACTTTATCAATTTTTTGTAGGTCATAGTGTAAGAGGAAAGGTTTTCTGGAAAATAAAGATTAAAAGTCAGTAATATTTCAGAAAAAAGTTATAAAATACAAATTGTGTTTATTAGTTCATTCAGTTTCATGTAATTGATTCCTGCTGATCTGGATGAAGTCATCAGGTTTTCCATTAGAGTTTTGTAATTTCTTACCCAGTTCAGTGGTATGATCTAGAAGTCATCAGAAACCTTATTTGTCAAAAAGTCCTTTCTGTGAATCTTCCTGAAGATCTTGATTTTGTAAAAGCATCATAGTAAAACAATGACTGTCTATAAAAGACAAAAGATTTTAAATGGCATGGTTAAATATCTGATTACAATGTAACTGACAAAGAATATACAACATTCTGTGACATACAACATTTTAAGGTAATAATTAGAATTATGACTAATAACACTATACCAGGACATATTGGATCTTTAGGAATTTCATATAATTTTTAGGAGCTCTATATTAATGACATATACCCATATAATATAGCCTAAGAAAGTTTATCACAACTTATTTGACAATATTTCCCATGTAATTTAACATACTCAACAAACCTAATTAGTTTAAGATCTCTCTTTGGGATGTTTCAGTGGCCCTTTGAAGCATCACAAAGTTAGCTAGAAGTCAAGTGAATTCATTTGGAATTTGACTTGGGAAGTTTGTCAAAGATATCAAAAGGTTTTTAAAACACTTGGTCAAATAGGATCATAGGTCAGTGTGAAACAATACTTATTCACTCAACCAACATGACAATAAAAGATTTTAAAGGCAAATACAGAAAGCTACAACAAATTACTTAAAAGGTAAAGAAACTTTACAATCTGTTATCAAAAGCAGATCAATGTTCCAAGAAAACTTTGTTCTCTGAACTTGGAGAGAAAACCAAATTCTAGTTTTGTACCAGCTTACTTTTAATATTTAAATTTATTTACTCAATTAAATTTTATTTTAATTTTAGCCAGTCCTGACCATGCACAAAACTCTTTTCTCAGGGTTCCTTTCCGCCAAACCTTCTGTAACTTTATTTTTTACTTTCAGATTTAGTCCTGTGCTTTTTCGTCCTTTTTTTCTCTCCAGAACAAAATGACTCTCTTTTCCCATAACAAAATGTCCATTCTTTATGTCCTTTTCCTTTCATGCAAAGTCGTTGCCCTTATTAATTTTAGTAGTTTTAATTATATATATTAATTAGAATTCTTAATGTTTAGGTACTGTAATTTCTAGTAAAAGCTAAGAAGTAAGCAACGATGCACTGTCTTTTACATTAGCATTCTGTAGATTGGCAAACTTACAAATATTATTTATGATTTCTAAAAATACTTGCTTTTTTATAGACTATTTTTTAGTGTGGCATCAAACATTTTTATTAATAGTCCTAAATATCTTTAGTTTCTCCACAAAATGAAGCCTATATTCAGTAATTAATATTTCATTATCTTATTTTATTTGGAAATGGTATAGGTGTTTAATAAATTTCCATCATTTAAATTCACTTAGCAAAATTCTAAAGTTTCAAGTTACCAAAAATCTAGTGAACTTATTTTTAAGTAGATATACCATAAAACATAATTATTCTTCAAGAGTTCACCTAAAAGCTCTTACCCCATTTATATCTATTTAATGCATTTGTTCTCAACAATTATGTTTAGATTACCCATGAAAACTTTGAGACATGACACCAAGTCAGCCACCATCCCAAGCTATTTTTCTCACTGATAAATTTTATAATAGAGATAATATGACCTTATTTGACATTTAGTAAACCTAAGTGTAATAAAAGTAAGACATATCTGTATTAATTAAACCAACAAACTTGAACTTTAATACTGAATATTAATTTAATATTGAATATTTCCAGATCATGTGAACTTGAAATTCATTTGGGTTAGTTTCTACTACATTTAAACATATTTAATTTGTAAATGCCTACGTTTAAGTCAATTAAATAGAGCTCTTCTATAAATTTAATTTTGATAATACTATCTGAAGGTAAAGATGTATCATATGTATAATGTACACACAGATGTATAAACAGACATAACTAGAGATCTCATAACTTCATTTTAAATCTGAGTCGTGAATCAGGTATTACAATATAAACTTACTAATTTATAAATGACAGTTGGTGTAAGTTAAATTTATTTGCTCAGATAATTAAGGCTTTTTACTATTTGCAGAAAAGACTGAGATTTGTATCTGTCCTTGATAAATCCTTAAGGAGGCCGTTAATTCGATTTTGGGTGAGGGAGCCTTTCAAGCAGTTTGAGTTTGTTTGTTTGTTTTTGTTTTGTTTAGTTTTTATTTATTTTTTTAGATAAGTAAGAAGTGGATTTATTTTTTTATTTTTAATTTTTTTGATTAATTTTTATTGGAGTATAGTTGCTTTACAATGTTGTGTTAGTTTCTATTGTACAGCAAAGTGAATCAGCTATACACATACATATATCCCCTCTTTTTTGGATTTCCTTCCCATTTAGGTCACAACAGTGCATTAAGTAGAGTCCCTGTGCTATACAGTATGTTCTCATTAGTTGTCTATTTTTTTTTTAACATCTTTATTGGAGTATAACTGTTTTACAATGGTGTGTTAGTTTCTGCTTTACAACAAAGTGAATCAGTTATACATATACATATGTTCCCATAATAGCATCAATAGTGTATATGTGTCAATCCCAATCTCCCGATTCCTCCCACCCCCACCCCTTTCCCCCTTAGTATCCATACATTTGTTCTCTACGTCTCTATTTCTGCTTTGCAAATAGGATAATCTATACAGTTTTTCTAGATCCCACATATATGCATTAATATACGATATTTGTTTTTCTCTTTCTGACTTACTTCACTCTGTATGACACTCTCTAGGTCCATCCACGTCTCTACAAATGACCCGGTTTCATTCCTTTTTATGGCTGAGTTTATTTAGAGAGATACACTTTCCATAGACAGAACGCGATTCATCTCAAAAGGCGAGACGGCCCTGGGAGAAACACACTCCACAGAATGTGGGCCACCTCAGAAGGCAAGAGCACCAACAGTTTGAGTTTTATTGATAAAAGGCCTCTTTTTTTCCTTTTTTCCCTCTTCAGCTTCAGATTCAACCTGATTGAGCTAATTAGGCTCAGTCTCAGGTCACTGTGGGCTGTATTTACATTTCTGGTTTGTAGCTTGGCAAGACAAAGACAGTTGCTTTTAATTACCCAAAGAACTGGTCTGCTGTCTAAATGATATTAAAAGATTGATTTGCCCAATTACATTTTCTTTCATTTGCTTTTTTAATATCAGCAAGAAGATTTTCCACTAAACTGGAAATCAAGAGTTCTGTGTTCTAGAACTTTGGGATTCAATTTATCATGTCCTCAAAAATTTATGCACAAGGTATTCTACAAAGACCCTCTTTGTGCGTGCACAAATTAAACAGAGCAATTTACCCTAGGGGCAAAAAATATTTATTATTGCTATTATTAGTCCCTGCATGTTGGGGCCCAGTTTTTACTTTATACTGTGTGGGCACAGGTAACTCTATTGGTTTCTTTTTTGTTTTTAATCATCTTTTAATTTAATTAATTAATTAATTATTTTGGTTGCACTGAGTCTTAGTTGCAGCTCGCCAGCTCCTTAGTTGTGGCATGCAAACTCTTAGTTGCAGCATGCATGTGGGATCTAGTTCCCTGACCAGGGATCAAACCCATGTCCCCTGCATTGGAAGGCAGATTCTTAACCACTGTGCAACTTGGGAAGTCCCTATTGGTTTCTTTTAGTCTGTTTAATTAGTACTGCCTAAGGGGCAGATTTATATGCCCTGTCTTATAATACCAGTCAGGGGAAGCATTCCTCATAGAGATGTAATGTCTATCCCACAGTACAATTAGACAAAATAGATGTAACCATCTTATATAAAGCCCATTCAAATACACCAGTTTTTATAAGATTTTATTTCAAATTTATAATTCTTATACCTTTAACTTAAGCCTCCATTAGGACCCCATCAACAAGTCTTGGTCTTACAAGGAGTCCAGAAACTTTCCTTTTTATCCCCTGGCCATTTTATCCATTTTTGTATAAAAAAGCTTTGGGGTCCCCAGTGAGGGGTCAAGCCAAGGGACACAGGCCCTTTTGTCAATCTTAACTTCATTAATTGATCTCTCTGTTGTCCCAAGCAAATGCTAGTCAGGTATCTCAGTGTAATTTTCTTCCAGCCTTTAAATTTTGTTTCAAAACAGGGGTTAATAAAGTGCACTTTAATGTTGGGGGTACAAATTGGCAGGTCCCTTTGGTTTATCCAACCCCAGGTAGTGTATCAAAACTTTTGTTTTAATCCCATCAAAATCCATTTTATTTATCCCATTTCCTAATAATCATCTAAAGATTTCCATTCTGTGGGGATAAGTCCCTTTAAAATTTTCACCTCGTTGGGAAGAAGTCTCTTGACTTTCCCCTCAGTTTCTTCTTATTCCCCTGTTAATCAACCTAATTAACATTAATTAAGCTAATGTTTTTATTAGCATCTGCAAGAACCATTGAAGGGAAGCTGAGACCACAAATAAGGCTTCCTAAAGCAGTTTTTATTGTTAGTTTTAAACTAAGGGAGTTTTTAAGGTTACCTGTTTTACATATGTATGTATATATATATATATATTTTGCATCTACCTTTTAATTTGGTATTTTTATAGGCACCAATAAAACAGCTGTTTAAAATGAGAGCTCTCGGGCTTACCTGGTGGCGCAGTGGTTGAGAGTCCGCCTGCCGATGCAGGGGACACGGGTTCGTGCCCCGGTCCGGGAGGATCCCACATGCCGCGGAGCGGCTGGGCCCGTGGGCCATGGCCGCTGGGCCTGCGCGTCCGGAGCCTGTGCTCCGCAGCGGGAGAGGCCACAGCAGTGAGAGGCCCGCGTACTACAAAAAAAAAAAAAAAAAAAAAGAGAGCTCTCTAAAAATTTAGCAAGTTAGAAGTTTCTCCAATTTAAAGAATCCAATGTCTGGCCATTGATGAATAGTATCTTAATAGCGACTCGAACCAATAAGACGCAAGAGGCATCCCCACAAGAGAGTGCAAAGAATGCAGCCTTCTCAAAATACAGAAAGTTTACTCCCCATAATAGTCTAAGAAACTAAAGGTCTTTTTTGTGCAGGTAGACACAGCAAAGGTTGAGATGACAAGGCCCCTTATGGGCTGGGACTCCTTATAAGAAATTTTCCTGAGAGCTGGCACAGCCAGACTAAAAGACTGCTTGGAATCCCAGTCTATTCAGCTGGCTGCCAAATGTACACCGTATGTGTACCTTCTGGATGGCAGAGACCAAGCTCTTGAAACACGGAATAAAATGCCTAAGAAGATCAGATATAACATTTACATCTCAAAAGCACAGGGAGAGAAATGCAAGTTCCTCCTAGAAGGGCTTTTGTTCCTTTAAGGTCAAAATTTTGAAAAGATGTTTTATCAAGCTGGCTTTCTTCTAATCATTTTTAGAATGTCAAAAGAACCCCATCTTGGCCATTTTAGGGCAAGATTTCCTTTAATTCCCAATTAAACAAGTATTCAATATTTGTAAGTATAAATTCCATATGTACATAAACATGACTGGAGTGTTAGTTGGAGGCTGGCTTTCTGATGCCCTTCACTTTACCCAGTCCAGAGGCTCAGTGTCTTTCAAGTGAGTAAATCCTTGTATCTTTTAACCAGGCTCCCCCAGTATCTTTAAACTGGGGTGGAGGTGATTTTGGAGAGGCAGAAGTGAGTGGACGCATGAAGTGAGATCTTAATTCCCTGCCCAGGAATTGAACCTGGGTAGCCTGGATGAAAACCAGGAATCATAGCCACCAGACCCCCTGGCTCTTGCCCCCAGTGAAAAATGCATTTCTCACGGAGGTAAAAACTGTAAAAACAGGTACAAAATTTATTATTAGAGACAGAGCACAACAAGTGCGAGAGCACACAGAGAAACAATTTGTTTAGCAAGGCAAAGATGCACGCCCGGAGAGAAAGGGTGTGGGCATCCTCCCTAAGGAGGAGGAGAGCAGTAAAGAGGCAGTTAAGTCATTTATATAGGGCAGTTCTTCCGGGTCTTTGTTTACTTTTGGCCAATTATCTGGCTTCTTTTTCCACACCTGACCTGCCCTAGGACCCTCCCCAACACGTGTGTGCAACTTTTTTCCAAGATGGATTTCAGCCCAAAGGCCTATGGGGTGGCCTTAGCATCACGTATTATGGGGTGGTGAGCCCTCCTTTTTGACCCTCAAGGAGACTTTCTGCCCATGTTCAATGTCTCCCTTGCCCCAAGAAGGGGAAATATGTGACCTCTTGACCCTTTACTCAAACAAGGTTTAGTCCCTCTCTGTTCCAGCCATGACTGTTATCTTAAGGTGGCCCCAAGCAAGGGCAGCCAGGGAGGGGGACACAGGATGCTGGAACCCAGCAGATCCTCTCCTATTATTCAGCTATACACACCCTGCATGTATACACATGCACACACACACACACACAGACACACACTTGCACGCATGTACACAAGAACAGAACTGAACACAGAGTGGAGACTCCCAGCCCCAGCGGCGTGTGGTTGGGCTTGTCAGATCATCCCTCAGCCTTTGAAGGTGTCCACAGGAGACAAAACCTGGCTATTTACACTGTCTCTGTCATTGCTTCCATTTCGGAGAGCAAACAGGAGACTGATTTTCAATGTCTAACCTGGAGCCCATCTATCTCCTGTTCCAGGAAATGCAAACGGGAGTCTAGCTGTAAGTGTCCAGCCCCAAGCCCACATTTTCCTGCTTCATGAAATGTAAATGGGAGGCCAGTTGTAAATGTCTAACCTGGGGCCCATCTATCTCCTGCCTCAGGGGGAGGGGGGACAAATCCCTGTTATACACCACAAAATAGAACTAACTCAGGATCATCAACAAATAATTGGGAGATCCTACAAACAACAAATGCTGGAGAGGGTGTGGAGAAAAGGGAACCCTCTTGCACTGTTGGTGAGAATGTAAATTGATACAGCCACTATGGAGAACAGTATGGAGGTAGTGAGGTGGATGGACCTAGAGTCTGTCATACAGAGTGAAGTAAGTCAGAAAGAGAAAAACAAATACCGTATGCTAACACATATATATGGAATCTAAAAAAAAAAAAAAAGAAAAAAATAATGGTCAGAAGAACCTAGGGACAAGACGGGAATAAAGGCACAGACCTACTAGAGAATGGACTTGAGGATACGGGGAGGGGGAAGGGTAAGCTGGGACAAAGTGAGAGAGTGGCATGGACATATATACACTACCAAACGTAAAATAGATAGCTAGTGGGAAGGAAGCGGCCGCATAGCAGAGGGAGATCAGCTCGGTGCTTTGTGATCACCTAGAGGGGTGGGATAGGGAGGGTGGGAGGGAGGGAGAAACAAGAGGGAAGAGATATGGGAACATATGTATATGTATAAGTGATTCACTTTGTTGTAAAGCAGAAACTAACACACCATTGTAAAGCAATTATACTCTAATAAAGATATTAGCAAAAAAGAATATATGAAACATTATGCTGGGACTCTATAAAGCCATGGATATTATATCATGAATTATATGTTAAAGTAGCTGAAAGTCATTTGTAGTCTTAATATGCATGGATGATATAATAAAGGACATGATGAACATGGGCCTTAAAACAAAAAAATAATAATAATAATTGGGAGATCCAAGAGCCAGGAGAGACTCACCCAAATTTGTCTAAACTTGTGGAAGAGGCAAATGGGCACAAGAGGCCCTTGCTGGTACCAAGGTTCCTGATCCTCAGGCAAAGGAGTGAAGTCTGCTCTGGGTCCCTTTGAGGTCACCAAAACTATTGACTGAAAGAAAACTGCATAATGTGAAATCTGAGTTAAGTTTTATTTGGGGAAAGTATTGAAGACTATAGCCCAGAAGACAGCCTCTCAGATAGATCTGAGGAACTGCTCTGAAGAGGTAAGGGAGGAGCCAGGATATATACAAACTTTTTGCTGGAAAAACATGTAGTCAAGTATCAAAAGATTACTGCTAATCTCAAAGAAGAGAAATCTCACCGATTTTAGTGCTTTTCTCTGTATGGGAAGATGCAAGAATCTGGGGTCATTTGAAACTTTCCCTTAGATATGCATCTTAACTATCTAAGGGCCAATACATCCAAAGCACAGAATGTTTCCTTCTTTCTTCATCCTGAATTCCTCAGAGTACACTGTCTGTGGGCAACTACAATGGCTAATAGCTTGATCATTGTAGAACTGGAATGGCAGGCAACACTTTTTTTCTTTACACAAGAGATGAAGAATGAGCAGAACTGGGTCCCAGATAAACCAAAGCCAACAGAGCAAACCAAGTATATTACCCTTGATTCTTCAATTTCTTTTTCATCTCATAGGAAGCTTGGATGTTTCTTTCCACAAAACCCCTTCTAAATCCCTCACATAAACAATTATTTTCAAAATTCAGGTGAGTAAGGGAAGATCTACTGAGAAATATGACCCCCCTTCCTGAGACTTTAAGCCAGTATTTAACCAGATTGAAAAAGTAGGAGGAACAGTACCCAAGTAATGAGGTACTTTTCTCCAAGCCCTTTTCTGTCTCTACATGGCTGAGTTCAGGCTAGGGAAGAGAGGGGGGAATGAACTATGAAGCTGCTAAGTATTAAATAGCAAAGAGAAGAGTCAGGATTGTGGGTACAAGTCATTCATGTTTATACAATAAGTTATAGGCTATTCTTTTTTCTTTGTTTGGGGACTATGGGTATCATAGAATGGGGGCAAAGAAATGAGAAGGAAAAACTGAAAAAGTGGTTGTGGCTGAGTTGTTGGAACATTTCTCAGATAGTCTAAGTGAAAAGGTTTGAAAAACATTGCTCTGTGCTAACCTTTAAATCTTGGCTCCCTCACAGCTCCTGGAAGAAATCAATCAGGTCAGTTTTCCCTTTTCTCTGTTCCTCCTGGTCTCTGGGCATTGGTCCTCCCAGCCAGCACTGCCTGTACCCTTAAACGAGGCCTGTGGTGATGTGCCAACATCAGTGGTATTGCTACTCTGAGGTCACACCTGTTGCATTAGTGGGTGAGCAGACCCTCCTCTGACTTCTCCAGTCTTCAGTTCCTTCCCTATTACCAAATGCCACAGTGTAGAGGGGAAGGAAATATTTGCAGAAGAAAGGCAGAGGCAGGAGGCTGATACTGAGAGAAACTCGGATCTGATCTCCTCTATTCCCTAAGACCCCTCCCTCTGTATGTCCAAGCTGGTGCCACTATCAAAGAACATAGAAGTATCTCCTATTCATAGCAGAAAATGCTAGAGCCAAATCTTTATACATCTCCAAAAGAAGCTCATGTCACTGTACTGGTCCCATTTGTTAGTTGCAATTATATATACAAATATGGTTATGCAAGCAGTCCATGCCCCTTTGTTCAAATTTTTTGTATCCTGTATCAATTACTGATTATGCTCACCTTAGGTGGAGAGTAGAAAAATGTTGCCTTCCCCATAGACTCTCAAATTAAGCAAAGTTTAAAAGAATTGTAAATGAAACAAATCTTGTTCATTAAATATTAATAACCAAGTAGGTACTGGTTTTTCAGAGTCTAGAAACTGCTTCTGAGGTATATACATCCCAGGCTGACTTTTACCTTGACAGGAATGTATAGGACAAGAGCATTTCAGAATCAGCCCACCTTCAGAGGCCCTCACAGTGTTTGCCCAACTACGAATCATGTCTCCTGAACTTTTCTGAGCCCATACCAGGAACCTGAGACCTATCCCCCATGACACCTACCCGCCCACTGCTACTAGGCAAAAAATGACAAAGAACAGATTCTGTCCCAGGCAGTTCCCCAAGTTGTGTCTGCTCCATTTCCAACCCTGGTCCTAATAGGAATTAGCCCAGAAAAACTCCTAGTTGCAGCTGGGCCCTTCCTTATGCTCCACGCACCTCTCATTCACCTTTACCTGCCTTCATCTTTCCATTTCCTCTTCAGGAGTAACTCCAAAAGCTTTTCTTCTCCTCAATCCTCCATGGTCCACAAACTTTGAAAACGACAGAGTGACTCTCACATGCAGGGATTCCCTTTCTCCAGCCCAAGGAGACATATCTTGGTATCATAATGATCATTTGTTGGATACTAAATCTGAAGAGATCCAAATACACAAGACTGGATATTACAAATGCAAGACTCGAAGATCTTCTCCCAGTGACCCTGTATATATGGATTTTTTATCTGGTGAGGAAAGAAAGGAGGGAGTCTCTGAAATTAAATCACTGGGCAGCATGTCTAAGGGTTAGGCTAATGCAGGGAGCCTAGGCAGGGCTGTAAACAGGCATGAGGATATTTGATGTATTGACCCCAGTGGGGAAATTAAGGAGATAGGACAGCAACAGGATGCTGCCTTGTCCATCCTCTCCATCCAGAGAAGTACTGGTAAGTCAGAAGTCACCAGGAAAAAGGGACTTGGGTCTGAAGAAAGGTATGGTATAAAACTTCTCTTTTAACAATATGTATGGTGATTTCTTAAGGATATATTATGGAAATTAGTTCATTATCCTAGGACAAGGGAGAACTGGGTTTGGGGAACACGTGGAAATGTTGATGGAGGACATTTGCAGGTATGTATAGGATTGCAACTCTTTCTTCATGGGAAGAAATGAGAGTTTGAAGAAACAAGCATCAGGAAATAAATTGATTGCATTCCTCCACTCTTTGCAGACAGACTGATCATCCAGGCTCCACACCCTGTCTTTGAAGGAGATGATGTTGTTCTGAGATGCCAGGGGAAAGAAGCAACAAGTGAAGAAGTTTTCTACAAAAATGAAAAAAAAATTAGTGAGAGTCATAAATCAGACTTCACACTAAATTCAGTCTCCAGGGACAATGGCAAATATTATTGTACTGTTTCTAGGAAAAATTTTTGGGGAATAAAAAAGAAAGAAAGTTCAAAACCTCTAACAATTCAAGTTCAAGGTAATGGCTGCCCTCCTGTGGGTAATAGGACTTGGCAGGGAAACTGTGTGAGGATTTAGGGAGGGGCTCATCAGTGGGGATTTCATGAAAAGCCTCCAGTCATGGGAGGGAGATGGGAAGTGGTTCCACCTACTTGGGTCTCTGTGTTCTGATAGCTGGTGCTGAAAGCACACGTGCATCTTTCCAGGAACCCTGAGCCTCACTACCCTGGGAACTGTGTTTGTTCTTCTCTCTAGAGCTGTTTCCCCCTCCTGTGCTGACAGCCAGACCCTCCCAGCCCATAGAGGGGAGATCGGTGACCCTGAAATGTGAGACTTGGCTCCCTCCACAGCGGTCATACATTCAGCTTCAATTCTGCTTCTTCAGAGAAGACCAGGCCTTGGGATCAGGCTGGAGCAGCTCCCCAGAGTTCAATTTACCTACCATGTGGAGTGAAGACTCAGGGTCTTACTGGTGCCAGGCAGAGACAGTGACTCACCGTGTCAGGAAAAGAAGCTTGAGATCCCAGATACATGTGCAGAGTGAGTGTCTGTGGGGCTGTACTTCCAGAGTCAGAGCCGGGGAGAGGAGAACAGAGCAATGACATTTCCTGCTCCCTAGGACACTGAACATAACAGAGAGGAGATTTCAGGTGTCCTGGTATCCTTCTCTCTTCAGGTTCAACACTGGCCTAATGTCCCTAGAACATTCTCTTCCATCTAACTCAGTTAATAACAGTTATTGATCAGTTACTGGGTCCCCAACCCTGTGGGGGGTTACAGACCCATACAGGGTATGTTCTCTCAAGAGTCAACAGATAACTAGAAGCACAGATGGCCACATGCAGTCTTTAGAGGTCCCTATGCTGCTTCCGTTTGTTGACCTAAACATACCCCAAAATAAAAGTGGAAGATAAACATGAACTGGAATAATCAAAAGGAATGTGGGAAGATGGAGGTGAGACTGGAGAAGAGTCTTGAAGGATAGGAAAGGGGTTTGAATTTCAGGATAGAAGTCATATTCTCAGGGTTCACTGTTATTTTGTAATCCATCAGTGCACCAAAGATTCCTTAGATATAAATGTAAATAAAATGTGACTGCAGTCAGCATTAGGTTTAAGAAGGTCAGGAGCCTAGTCCCCACATTCCCCAAGAATGGGAACTGTTGTATGTGGTGGGAGGGGTGTTTCTGCCTTTATAATAACATACACAATTAATTCCCTATTGCCCACTTTGGACCCCTGCTTATTGTACTTGCTGCTATTGGTTTGTTCGTGACAGAACCAGCCTTCTCCTTGACCCTGAAGTTTCTGCCATGAGAACCCTCATGTGTCATCTTGTGTCCTCCCAGGAGTCCCTGTGTCTGATGTAAATCTAGAGATCCAGCCCCCCAAGGGGCAGCTGATTGAAGGAGAAAATCTGCTTCTTATCTGCTCAGTAGCCAAGGGTACAGGGACTGTCACATTCTCCTGGCACAGAGAGGGCACAGTGAGAAGTTTGGGAACAAAGACCCAACGTTCCTTGTCGGCAGAGCTGCAGATACTCACTGTGAAGGAGCGTGATGCTGGTAACTATTACTGTGCAGCTGACAACATTCACGGTCCCATCGTCAGTAAACTGGTTAGAGTCACACTGAGAAGTAAGTTCCCAATTCCTTCTATTCAGCCTCGGTTCACAAGCCAGGGTTTAGGTTTTCTGTCAGCCATGAGGCTCTTTGGAAGAAGGCAAAGGAACAGAGTTGTGAAGATTTAGAAGCTAACCAAGGAATGGCAAAGATGACAAAAGTTGAAGATATCTTACTTGTGGAGAGGACCGTAGTGATGAAAACAAAATTATCCAGGATTACTCTTCATGGTTCAAGAGATATATCTATATTTAAGTTTCTTGAGTGGGGTTATGAGTCTGTCACAGCATCAAAGTCCTCTGACAGTCTACTATCTCTCTTAGTTCCAGTGTCTCACCCTGTCCTCACCCTCAGGGCTCCCGGGACCCAGACTGTGGTGGGGGACATGATGGAGCTTCACTGTGAGGCCTGGAGAGGCTCTCCCCCGATCCTGTACCGATTTTATCATGAGGATGTCAGCCTCGGGAGCAGCTCAGTTCCCTCTGGAAGAGCGTTCTTCAAATTCTCTCTGACTGCAGAACATTCTGGAAACTACTCCTGTGAGGCTGACAATGGCCTGGGGGTCCAGCTCAGTGACAGAGTGACTCTCAATGTCACAGATGAGTAGGGATGCCTGCAGCAATTACAGCCCAGAACAAACTGTGTCTTCTCTTTTGGGTTATTTGCTGGTGTGACATTCCAGCAGACTCCCCTTTTTCTTCCTCTACCTGAGAGTCCTGGGATTCTTTTTTCTGACTATACATTCAGGAACTTAGGCCATTCCTAATGGTTTTTCTGCATTTATCAAGATGATCATATGATTTTTATTTTATTGATGTGATGTATCATGTTGATTGATTTGCAAATGTTGAACTACTCTTGGATACATGGAGTAAATCCCACGTGATCATGGTGTATGATCCTTTAAAGTACTGTTGTATTTGGTTTGTTAATATTCTGTTGAGGATCTTTGCATCTATGTTATCTGAGATATTGGCCTGTAATTTTCTTTTTTTGTGTTGTCTTTGGTTTTGGTATCAGGGTGATGTTGGCCTTGTAAAATAAGTTAGGAAGTATTCTCTTCTTTTCAGTTTTTTTGAATATTTTGAGAAAGATAGGATTTACAGCACCTTTGAATGTTTGGTAGAATTCACCTGTGAAGTCATCTGGTGCTGTACTTTTATTCTTGGGATGTTTTTGATTTCTATTTCAGTCTCTTTCCTAGTGATTGGTTATTCAGATTTTATTTTTTTATGATTCAGTCTTGGAACGTTGTGTGATTCTAAGAATTTGTCCATTTATTCTAGGTTGCTCAATTTGTTGGCATATAACTGTTCACAATATTCTTGTATAATCCTTTGTATTTCTGGGCATTCATTGTTATAGCTCCTCTTTCGTTTCTGATTTTATTTATCAGAGCCTTCTCTCATTTTTCTTAGTGAATCTAGCTAAAGATATGGCAATTTTGTCTATCTTTTAAAAGAACCAGGTCTTAGTTTTTGTCAATATTTTCTATTTTCTTTTTAGTGTATATTTCATTTCTCTTTGAATCTTTATCATTTCCTTCCTCCTACTGACTTTTGGCTTCGTTTGTTCTTCTTTTTCTAGTTCCTTTATGTGCAAAGTTAAATTTTGTTATGTCATATTTTCATTTTCATTTGTCTTCAGGTATTTTTTCAATTCACCTTTGATTTCTTGTTTGACTCAATAGTTGTTTAGCATCTTGTTGTTTAGTCTCCACATATTTGTGATTTTCCAGCTTTCTTCTTGGGGTTGATCTCTAGTTTCATACCATTGTGATCAGGGAAGATGGTTGATATGATTTCAATCTTCTTAAATTCACTGAGACTCGTTTTGTGTTCCAACATATGGTCTATTCTTGAGAAAGTTTCATGAGCACTTAAGAAGTATGTGTATTTTACTGCATTTGGATGGAATGTTCTGTATAAATTTATCAAGTCCATCTGGTCTAATGTTTCTTTAAAGGCTGCTGTTTCCTTGTTGACTTTCTTTCTGTATTATCTATCCATTAATAGTGGGGTGTTACAGTTCCCTACTATTATTGTGTTGCTGTCTATTTCTCCCTTTAGGTCTGTTAATAATTGCTTTGTATATTTTGGTGCTCCTATGTTAGGTGCATATATATTTATCACTGTTACATCTTCTTGATGAATTGTCCCCTTTATCATAATTAATGTCCATTTTTGTCCTTCGTTATCTTTTTTGGCTTGAGGTCTATTTTCTTCTGATATGAGCATGGCTATACTCACTTTTTTTTTTTTTTTGGCTACCATATGCATGGAGTATCATCTTCCATCCTTTCACTGTGAGCCTATGTTTGTCTTTAAAGGTAACGTGAGTTTCTTGGAGGCAGCATAAAGTTGGGTCTTATTTTTTATTCCATCTAGACACTCTATGTCTTTTGATTCGTGAATTCAACCCATTTACATTTAAGGTTATTATTGATAAAGGAGAATTTAGTATTGCCATTTTACCCTTCATTTTCAGGTTGCTCTATATCTCCATGTTTTTTTTTTTCCCCTTAAGTTTCTGCCTGCCATTTTGGTTTTGTGGTTTTCTATGGTATTTTTCTCAGTTTCCCTTTTTTCATGTTTTGTGTCTCTGTTCTAGATTTATAGTTTGTGGTTACATTGAGGTTTGCATAAGACCTCTCCTAGATAAAATAGTCCGTTTTCTGCTGATAGAATCTTATCTTCATTTACCTATATGGGTTCCATCCTTTTCTTTTCCTCTTCCCCTTTTATGTTTTTATTGTCTCAAATTACCTCTTTTTGTATTGTGAGTTTTTTTTACCAAACTGAAGTAGCTATAGTTATTTTTCTGCTCCCCCCTTTTACCTTTACACTATAATAAAGTGTTTAAAACCTATTCTGATAAAGAGCTGCAATTTTCTGATTCTGTCTATTTATCACTTTCCTCAAAGTTTTGTGTACTTTTGCCTTTTTGTTTTTTGTAGAAGAGCTTCTTTCAACATTTCCTGTAAGCAGAACCAGTGTTGATGTATTCCCTCAGCTTTCATTCATATGGGAAGGTCTTTGTTTCTCCTTCATATCTGAATAATAATTTTGCTGTTAAAAATATTCTTGGGTGACACTTTTTATCTTTCAGTATTTTGAGAATGTCATTCCATACCCTCTTGTCCTGTAGAGTTGCTGTTGAGAAACCTGATGATAGGCTCATGGGGATTCGTTTGTAGGTTACCATCCTTTTTTTCCCCAGGCTGCATTAAAATTCTTTCTTTGTGATTGACTTTTGACAATTTTAATATAATATGTCTTATAAAAGGTCTTTTTGATTTGAAGTAATTAAGTGTTCTTTTAGCTTCATGGATTTGTATATCCAGTTTCTTTCCTAGGTTTGGGAAGTTCTCAGCTATTATTTATTTAAATATACTCTCTGTTCCCCTCTCCCTGTTTTCTCTGGGACACCCCTTATACTAATGCTGCCTTTCCTAAAAGAGTCAGATAGCTCTTGGAGAATTCCCTCATTTTTAAATTATCTTATTTATCTCTCCTCTTATACTTGTATCATGTCTAGATTTCTATCTTGAGATTGCTAATTCTCTCTTTCATATAGTCTGATCTATTTCTAGTGCTTTCCAAGGCATTCTACTCAACATTTATTCAGTTCTTCAATTCCAGAATTCCTGTTTGGCTCTTTTTTAGAGTTTTAATATCTCTGGTAAAGTATTTCTTCTGTTCATTAATTTTATTTCTGAGCTCATTAATCTGGCTTTCTGAGTTTTCTTGTAGCTTGTTGAGTTTATGCATGACAACTATTTTGAATTCTTTCTCAGTTAGATCACAATATTTCATGACGGTAAGTTTGGTTTCTTGAGAATTGCCAGTTTCTTTTTGTGGTACAGTGTTACTGTGATTCTTCATGGTACTTGATGGGTGGTTTCTCTGCTGGTGCACTTGATGTAGTGACAGTTAGAAATCAGAGGCCTTTCTTTTGTTTTCCAGTAGGTGGTGGTATGGCATAAGTTTTTGGTTTCTCTTACCTAAGCTGTCTCTGGCTACGTTTGAGAGTAGTCACTTTCCATCCTCCCGTCTCTATAAGAAGTGTGGCTCTATTATCACTTCCTGTGCCTTCGGGGTTACTGCTGCTTTGCTCTTGAATTGTTGCTGTTATCATCACCTGGTGCCCCAGGTTGGTGGGCTTTTCTCTCATGTCTGGGATCCCTTGAGTCATAGGCTCCACCAATGCAGGCAAAGCAAAGGGGTAGGGTGGGAGCCAGGGTCAGGCTGGCACCTCTACCCTTTCTGGTGTCATAAGTTTTGTGGACTCTGTCACTGTGGGTTGAGGGGCAGGGGCTGGTATCATGGGGCACTCATTAAAAAAATGAGTAAAGGACTTGAATAGACATTTCTCCAAAGAAGATATATAAATGGCTATTAGATACATGAAAAAAATACTCAACATTATTATTAGGGAAATGCAAACCAAAACTACAATGAAATACCACCTCATACTCATTAGGATGGGTACTATAAAAATAATAGAAAATAACAAGTGTTGGCTAGGATGTGGAGAAGTTGGAATCCTTGTGTAATGTTGGTAGGAATGTAAAATG
Source organism: Physeter macrocephalus (assembly GCF_002837175.3). Classification (NCBI taxonomy): domain Eukaryota; kingdom Metazoa; phylum Chordata; class Mammalia; order Artiodactyla; family Physeteridae; genus Physeter; species Physeter macrocephalus. The sequence goes on from NC_041217.1 coordinate 71,070,567, forward strand.
ATGAAATCATTATTGAGAACACTATGGAGGCTTCTCAGAAAATTAAAAATAGAGCTACCATATGATACAGAAATTCCACTTCTGGGTATACATCCCCCAACACTGAAAATATATACTCAAAAAGATATTTGTACACGCGTGAACAGAGCAACATTATTCATAATAGCTAAAACATGGAAACAACCCAATCCATTTATCTGTTGATAACCCAATATCCATTATCAACAGATAAATGGATAAGCAAAGTGTGGTATGCACATAACATGAAATATTACTCAGACTTAAAAAGAAAGAAAATTCTGCTACATGCTACAACCTGGATGAATCTTGAGGTCATTATGCTAAGTGAAACAAACCAGTCAAAAAACGACAAATACTGTATGATCCCACTTATATAAGATGTTTAGGTTAGTCAAAATCATAGACACAGAAAGTAGCCTGGTGCTTGTCAGGGGGTGGGGAAATGGAGTATAGGGAGTTATTGTTTAACGGGTATAGAGTTTCAGTTTTACAAGGTAAAAAGTTATGGAGATGGATGGTGTTGTTGGTTTCACAATGTCATGAAAGTATTTAATACCACTTAACTGTACACTTAAAGTTTATGATGGAAAATGTTAAGTTATGTGTATTTTACAACAATAAAAATTGGATAAAAATATATGAGGTGGTGACATGGGTGGAAAGGCACACTGAGATGTGCAAAGAATGTATAAAGCCTTACCCCTGAGACCCTTAGCATTTGGCCCAGGTCACTATATATTGCAAAGGATGTACAGAGGGTGAATTATTCCCATTCAATGGATTGTCTCCGTGCTCCCTCCCCTTTAGCCAATCTCAGATGCAAAGCAAAGCTTGAGATCCTTACCAAACTTCTCTTGCCAATGAAGCACACAGCTTATATCTAAAGCACTGCACACAGATTGGCTCATCCAGGTTCCCTCACAACTTAGCAGAATCAGCAATCTCACAGTTCACATTAATTAATTATTGATTAATAATTCCATATATTAATTTAAAACATAATGACTTTCTGTTTTTCCTGGCTGTCCTATTTCTATAATCACAAAGTAAAATGGAAATCATGTTGTTATTGCTGTATCTGGATATTTTGGGGCCAATCTGGATCAATTTGGTCATCCACTCATTCACTAATTATTGATGAACTATTACATGCCAAGGCAAAGTTCCAGCAGCCGGAAATACAAAAATGAACAAACAGATAAGTCCTCATTCTTATGAAACTTACATTCTATTAGAGGAATCAGATATACAACAATCATAGATGATAGATAAATAAGAGAGAGATACATAGATACATACACTGATAGATGTTATTGCTAATGCTATGCATAAAAATAAAGCAAGGTAACTGGGTAAAAGGTAATGAGGTCCTACTTCAGATAGGTGTGGAAGTCTAGGTTTAAAGCTAAGTCTCAGGAGTCAATCAATGATATGGAGAAACAAATCTTGCTTTTAGTTATTATTTCTATCAGTAATAGTAGCTAACATTTATCGAGGATGTTACATACATGATTCTTATTACCATAGCTTGCGATATAATTATTATTAGCTCCATTTTACAAAGGAATAAACTGAGAATTGGAGCTAGTAAAAAGTTTTTAAAACATCAAGATCACAGGGCTAATAAAGGGCAGAGACAGGATTTAAACTCAGGTTTTCCTGAATCCCAGGTCTATGTTCCTACTACTAAACTAAACTAAATATTTCCTTTATTAACTTATCTTGTACACATACTTAATTAAAACTGCTCATGAACTATGTTGCTTCCCTCAGTTCCAGTGTCTCATCCTGTCTTCACCTTCCACCCTGATGGGGCCCAGGCTATGGTGGGAGATGTGTTAGAACTTCGCTGTGAGGCCCAAAGAGGCTCTCCACCGATCCTGTACTGGTTTTATCACAAGAATGTCACCCTGGGGAGCATCTCGGCCCCCTTTGGAGGAGGAGCATCCTTCAACCTCACTTTGATGGCAGAGCATTCTGGGAACTACTTTTGTGGGGCTGACAATGGCCTGGGGGTCCAGCACAGTGAGATGGTGACACTCAGCATCACAGGTGGGTTGGTGGTACCTGGGCTATAGGTTACATTTATAATCAATAAAATATTTCACCAATAGACTGTAGAAATTCTCCCAGTGTCAAAGAGTCATTAACATGAAACCAAGGCTTGGGGCTTCTGGAGACTGGTACTGATTTCATGGGGGTGGGAGAGGGAAAAGGAATAAATTTTAATGTTAGATTCTGGCAATCACTCTCATGTGCTGTTATTTTGAAAATTACAAATTATACTGTAAATGATTCAAATTAAGAAATCAGAACCTGGCAAAAACCTGTCCTAATATATCGCTAGTCCCCACCTACATGTTTTTTGTCTAGAAAAAAAAATATTTGGCCCTGAACTCAAGTATAGGTCTCTTCACTTAGGGCCTTCCAGTAACAAAATAACGCTTATCACCAAGGGGGCCACTGCAGGGCTGCTAAGCATCCTTGGCCTTGCTGCTACTGCTGCTCTGGTGTGTTACTTCAGGACCCAAAGGAATTCAGGTGAGTAACTATATCTTACTCTTTGATATTGTGACTTTTGCCATTGCTGTAATAACTTGTACTTGTGTAGTACATCCTATAAAGGTCAATTATTCCTTTCCAAGTACTAAGCCCTCAGTTCTAATCACTGCCACTCTGTGGCAGTGACAAAAAGGTAGAACAAATTTCTTAATGAAGTTACTACTCCATGTGTTTAATTTGCGATTTAAATCAGACAACAGAGATTTGCTTCCATTTAAAAATTAGAAAGTTAAGTATTTACTGTTCCAACCCCAGTCCAAAGCTTACTGAAAACAAAAAGATGGAAAAACAAAGTCCTCCACTTGTAACAACAAAAATAGACAATAGCCATAAGTACAAACCATAAACTCTGAGATATATTTGAAAAGCATATAAAGACACTGATATTTATTAGTAGATAAAATTAATAGATATTCTGAGAATGAAATTAAACTTTCAATTTCTGATTTTTGTTGCTAATATGTAGAAATTCAATTGATTTTTGTACATTGATCTCATATCCTGCAACCTTGCTAAACACACTTATTAGTTCTAGTATTAGTTTTGTAGATTCCATCAGATTTTTCTGCATAGATGATCAAATCATCTTTGAATAAAGATAAGTTTACTCCTTTCTTTCCAATCTGGATTCCTTTTATTTCTTTTTCTTGCCTTAATGGACTCGCTAGAACCTCCTCTACAATGTTGAATGGAAGTGTTGAGAATAGACATACTTGTCTTGTTCTTGAACTTAAAGGGGGGAAAGTATTTGGACTTTCACCACTGCATATGATAATATTAGCTGTGGATTTCTCGTAGCTGCTGTTTATTAGGCTGAAGAACTCCCTACTAATTGTAATTTGCTGACAGTTTTTACAGAAAAAATGACAAATGCTTTTTCTACATTGATTGAGATGATCATATTATTTTATTTTCTAGTATAGTGATACAGATTTTGGATTTTGAATGTTGAACTGGCTTTGCATTTCTGGGGTCAACCTCACTTGCTTATAATTTTTGAATTTGATTTGCTAAAATTTTTAAGAACGTTTACACCTATGTTCATAAGGGATATTGATTTGGTAGTTTTATTTTCTTGTAATTTCTTTTTCTGGCTTGATGTCTAGGTAATACCCACTTAGTTGTCACTTCCAGAATTCTTCATTCCTATTTGTATATACATACATCCATATGGTATCATTCTCTCTCTGCTTGAAGGACTTCTTTTTAACATTTCTTGTAGTATGAATTTGTTTGTGAACTTGATTGATAGTGTTGCTGAAATCTTCTATATCCTTACTGATTTTCTTTTTACTTGATCTATCAGTTATTGAGAGAAGGGTATTGAAATCTTCAACAATATTTGTAGATGTTTCCATTTCTTCTTGCAATTCTATCACAAGTGCTTCATGTATTTTGAAACTCTATTTTGGGTGCACAAATATTTATCATTGTTTTGTGTTTTTGATGAAATGACCACATTATCCTTATAACCTTTTTATTCCTGTAGCATCATTTACTCTGAAATATTCTTTGATATTAATATATTAATATAAATAATGTTAACATGATATTTCTTTTTTTTACCCTTCTACTTTTATTTGTGCCTCTATATTTAAAGTGTATTTTATAGATAGCATATAGTTAACTTGGATTTTTTATCTAAATGGCAGTCTCTACCCTTTAATTTTAAAAATTTAGACCATTTACATTAATGTGGTTATTGATAGGGTTAGGTCCCTAAATCTATTATTTTGCTATTTGTTTTCTATTTGTCTCATCTGTTCTTTGTTTTCCGTTTCCTTTTTTTTCTACCCTCTTTTGGACCACTTGAGTATTTTTTATGATGCCATTTTATTTCCTTTTTTGGCTTATTATTTATATAACTCATTGCTTTGTTATTTTAGTGGTTGTTTTAGAGTGTATGGTATATGTATCTAACTTATCACAGTCTACTTACAAGTGACATTATATCACTTCATGTATAGCATAAGAATCTTACCATGTGTACTCCATTTCTCCCCTGCCTGTTACATTGTTATTAATTTTGTAAACAATTATCTTTTAAAGAAGCTTACATATAATTTTTAAATATTATACATTTACTCATAAAGTTACCACTTCCAATGTTCTTCATTCCTTTTTTTATATCCATATGTTCATCTAGTATCATTTTCTTCCCACCTAAAAGATTTCTTTTAACATTTCTTGTAGTATGGGTCTGCTGGTGATGAATTATTTCAGCTTCTGTATGTCTGTAAAAGTCTCTGCTTTGCATTCATTTGTGAAATATATTTTTACTGGCATAGAATTCTGGGTTGAAAAATTTGTTTTCTTTCAATATTTTAAAGGTGCTGTACTGTCTTCCTGTGTGCGTGATTTCTAACAAGAAATCTGCCATCATCCTTGTCTTTTTCTTATGTGATTGCTTTTATTTTTCTCTCTGAATGTTTTTTCATGGATCAGAAATCTTTGAATGTGTGGACTGTTTTATTCAGTGCTTTGGGTGCTTATAAGATTTCAAGACTTTATATCTGGAATTACTAATCCTTTACTTTCTGTATTTCTCTGTGGTGTAACATGAACTCTCTTTTTCTATCAGACCAAATGCTTCTGTTTTCCTTTTTCAGGACTCATGTTGAAAATCAAGCAAATAAACAAATAATTGGGTCTCAATTTAATGAAGACTTTACACACTTTCCTTAATGATAGTGGTTAAGCATTGTCTTCTGACTTCCACTTTCAGGTCAATCAATGAGCATCCATCCTTCCTCTTCTTTGTACAAAAAATGGCATCATCATTTTATGACTGATATTTAAAGCTACTTAATAGTTTCTTAAATAATATTACATATACAATTATATGTGTAGCACTAACCCTGATAGTACTCATCATAAAGTTTGTCATTCATTTAGAGTCTATTATATGCAATTTTATAGTGTCTAATTCTCTCAGTTTTTCAGTATGTACATTTCACTTCAATTCAACCAATATCATTATAACCATACTAAAGATGAAGAAATGAAGATTTTGGGAAGTTAGCAACCTTTCCAAATTCATGTGTATCTACTAAGAGTCAGAGTTAGGGCTTAACTGGGGTCTCCCTAGCCCTTGAGTTCATATTATCTCCATTACATCTTGGTGACTTGTAAAAGGCTGGTTGTACCTCCTACTTTAAAAATTACTTTTCTGGGCTTCCCTGGTGGCGCAGTGGTTGAGAGTCCACCTGCCGATGCAGGGGAAGCCATGGCCGCTGAGCCTGTGTGTCCAGAGCCTGTGCTCCGCAACAGGAGAGGCCACAACAGTGAGACGCCCGCGTACCGAAAAAAAAAAAAATTACTTTTCTATCTCATTGCCTATCTGGATGTCAGTTATTAATCAGTAGCATACTAGAAGTGCAGACATTAGAACTTCAGTATTGCAGTTGATAATATTCAAAAAACAGGTTGCTCAGTCAGTACAACACCAAATAACACAAAGGAAGGAAAGATTACCAATCATTATTTTATGTGATCCATGAGGGCAGAAACCCAGGAGATTCTGTCCTCTAGATCTAAGGGAAATGTTTTTTTAAATAGCAAACTCAACTAAGGAATTCTGACAGTGTCAATCAGAGGGTCTCTGCCTTTCACATCTCAAAATCTTGTCTACTGTACTTCCCTCATAGCAAAGTCTTCCTTCTCATTATTGACCAGTCTTCTAAGGGAAGAGCTCAGCCCTTTCAAATTCCTTAAGCCTGAGTGTTTCCTCCAAGTTACCTAAGGGAGTGATATATTTATTGACTCTATAACTGCTTGGAATTAAATTCCAGTAATGTAACTCTCCAAACTCCAGTCCCCTTAGCTGTATAATGGTCATAATAATAGTATATACCTTTTAGGTGCTATGAGACAATCTATGTAAACTGCTTAGCACAGTGCCTGGCCCGTATATCTTTAGTGAATATTAGCTTATATTATAAATAGCCACCTTCTGGGTCTGTTTTCCTTTATGCAGATGAAGAGATAATCTGACTCTCAGATGCATCCTGGGACTTAGTTAACCTGCTTACAAGTAAGGGTATTAGTTGTTGATTGATATGGTTACAATGGCCCTGAGGAGAGAGATACAGGCCAGGATCACGCTTACATGCCTCTAGTTTAACTCAGGACACCTGGTTCCCAAAGACGGGGTTTGTAGGCATTAATCAGTCATTTTCCATGAGAGGTAAGGCTGAATATGTTTACTTTGGGAAATAACTTGTGTTCTCTAAGACCAGTGAGACAGATATAGAGCCACAGATAAGTAGGCAAAGGGCAGAGATGGGAAACTGGGAGGAGGCTGTACTGGGCAGGCCAGAAAGATTTCAATATTTTTGTGTTGATGGAAAGCTGGCATATTTTCAAGGTTGATGGAGTAGGCTTCCAAATTAGGTTTACATGTAGTCACCTATTAAAAAATTGTCAACTTGTTTTTCTTTTAGTACTCATAGTACATAGTTTAATTTGTTCAGTTGTTTAACAAATATTTACTAAATATTTTCAACCTTCTAGGCACTGGAAATAGAAAAATAATTAAGACAACTTTTGCGCCCTCAAGTAACACACCTTTTCATGAAGGAGAGAGTTAGAGGCAAACACAGAAATAGATAATTAAAATACAATATAGTAATTTTAATATTGCAGGGTTCTATGTGCAAGTATATAGGTCACTTAATCCAGCCTGTTGGTATCAGGGAAAGCTCTGGAGGAGGAAAGATAAATTGGTATTAGCCAGGTGAAAGCGAAGGAAAGAAGGGGTATGGAGAAAACAATATGCACCCAATGTTGTTGAAATGGATTTGCAAGGTCACAGATAAAGAAAGGTCTGAGCTTATTCTGATAGTCCTATTGAGTCATACTTGTGTAACAAGTATTAATTTTAACCCCCCTCTAGGCCTCAGTCTCCTTGTCTCTACCTCATAGGGCTGCAGTGAGAATAGAGAAGTGGGAGTACGGGAAGCACTTGATCTAGAGTTAAATATTAAGTTGTCTCTCTTCTGCTACTTGGTCACAACTACTTAGAGTTCATGCTGCTATTACTGATTGAATGATTGAGAATAAGTGTGATTCTGTGCAAATGTCTCTCCAGACCCCACCTTCCTTATCTATAACATGACATAAGGGGTGGAGCCGGATGTTCTCAAAGATTTGCCATAGCTGAAATCTAGGCTGAATTTGATTTCTGGGAAAGGATATTCTAACATAGAGCACATTGTCCACAGAGATCACTTATCATCAATGTTCCTTTTTTCATTTTTCAGGAGGACTTTCCACCACTGGAACACCTAGGTGAGGTCTCTGCTTCTTGTGCTGTCAGCATTTTCATTTTATTTATGCTCACAAGATAGGACATGGAATTATGTACATTAAAAAATATTTTACTCATTTCCTGTTAAATATTTCAAATTCTTATGAAATAAAAAATGTGATTAAGAAGGCCACTTTCAATCATAGTTGTGAATAATACTCACTTATACTTATACACAGAGTTAATGTTATTTACTATTCATGGTTAATTTAGCTCCTTCCTTAAGTGTGTGCCAGTAGAGAATTATCACTGATGTCTTAATGATGTCATCTTTCATAAGGCTACATTTATTGACTCCCTTATTGCTCATTTCCCCACTCATACACTCATTCAGGAAAGGATTATTGAATGCTGGCAATGTTCAACTCACAATATTAACTGCAGAAGGAAATGAAATTGGAAAAAAATACTTTTCCTGAAGAGCCTTCATAGTATTTTACAGGAAAGGTAGATCATTGTAATATGAGGTAGAAAACTGAAAGGAACCTTAAAAAAGACAAAGGTCAACTTCTGTGGAATGCAGAAGCCTTTGTGTATCGATGTTGAAACATTTAAACTTTTGAAAGTAATAAAAAATAGGCAAACACAAGTGTTTACTCTATCAAAGGGACCTTGAACTATGTAGCCTTTGTCCTCTGACCTTGCCTCAGCTGGCCTTCTCTGTAATGCTGCCCTGGCTCTGTCTTGTGCCATACTTCTGACGTTTTCTCAAAAGAGGCATGAAGACTCTTAGAGTAGCAGCCATGATATTTTCAGATGAACCATGCTGAGCTCTTCCTGGATATTGATTTTCCTGAGATTCTGTATAATCCACAGATATTTTCTCCCTTTTGTCTCTCTCCCCTTCTGTCACAGTTACAGTCCCAGGGGGTTTAAGGAACCTTCTAGAACCTCCAACACAGACCTCCAAGAGCCCACTTACTCTGAACCACCAGACCCAATGGAACTGCAGCCAGTGTTCAGCAATGGTGAGAACTTCCTAAGGAACAGAGGGCTCCAGGGGTGAAACAGGGAGGGAAGAGAGATTGAGCAATGGTCCATGTCTCAGTCATATTCAATATAAAAATGTCATTTCTGGCACTATGTCAATTTTAGAAGGTGGTTATAAACTTGGTGACTGGGAAGAAGAGTTTATAGTGTGAGCTCTTGACTACAGCCAACTGTGATCTATTGTTTTGCAGTGGATCTTGGTGAGAGCAACCTGGTTTATTCCCAGATCTGGAGCATCCAAGATACAAAAGAAAATTCAGGTGAGACACAAGTAGAGGTAAGGTGGCAGTGTTTTATCAAATCCAGCAAGGGGTTTTTGATCAAAGAGTCGTCTCAATATGAATCCAACAGGAGAGGCATTAACTGCTCCTCTTATATTACCAATCCTATAATCACAATCATTCCCTCTTACCTGTCTACACTGCCACCATTACCCCATAAACTCTTTAAGGACAGACACCTTATTGCTTTGCTAATATATCAGTAGCATATAGTGTTATGCTTAGAAAACGATAGGCCCCCTCAAATTTTTTTTTAATGAATGAATGAACATAATAGCTAAATTAAGCATTTAATTATCTAATGTGTAGACAATTGTAATTCTCTTAACTGGTCTCTTTATTTCTAATCTCATTCTCCTTCCAACCTTCTAACGACCTGTTTCCAGTGTGATCCCTCTGAGATGCACAATTGATCACATCATTGTCTAGGTTAACTGCCCTCAGTGATTCTCCATTTTAAAGCATGACACTTGCCTCCCCTAAGCTCTGCCTTATGTGCTTACTTTAGCCATATTGAACTCTTAACATTTCCTTAATCAAACTGGGTTGTTTTGTGCTCGTGCTTCTTATTTGTCTTGTAATGTTCTTGCCTCTAGTTTGTCTGTGACCCTTGCTCACATTTCAAGAAATCAGTTACCATCGTGAAACTCAGTAATTCCCACCGGCCCTCCCTATCTCCTAACCTGAGAGGAACTGATTACCCTTTGTGGCAACAGCATAGTTTAATATGTATTTTTATCTTGGTGCTCATAGTACTTGTTGCATTTGTTTCCCTGTCTATTTCTCTATTTCTCTCCTTAAAAATGATAAGATTCTTAATTGTATGGACTGAGTTTATATCATTTTTGCCTCTTTATAGCTTACCAATCCTTAATAGAAGGTCATTGTTCACTGAATGCTTATTGGCTGAGTAACTAAATGAAAGAGATCCAAAGAATCCCTTGGAAGGATAGGAGAAATACACACACTGAATTTTCTCAGTGTTAGCACTGCATATCTTTGGCTTACTGGGCATTTCTGTTTGGCCTTAGAATACCAAGTCCCTATTGGAGCTGCCTCCTCCAATTTCTCGGTGCAAAGTGAAGTGAATCATCTTTACTTCCTTCTCCCAGATGATCAATGTAGCCATAGAGGCCCTAAATAGTGGTAGGGAGGTGGAAATAACAGAGTTGCTCTGCTGGTGTTGTGATGAGCAGTGGAAAAAGAAAGATATTTTCAGGAAAGTCATTCTGGGCATTTTATGGGCAGAGGAAAAGCTTTATTTGTGTGAGGATGAGATTCTTGGCCTGTGAGGGCTTGGAAGAATTCAGCAGAGGAGACAGTTAGGAAATGAGTCAGCAGAGGAAAGATTGGTTTGGAATGCACTGTGAGTAGGTAAGTTACAATGTATTACCCACAGTTTAATACTTTTCTTTCCTCTTCCCATCCAGCAGCAAATTCACCAAAGAAACACTGGGAGGATAAGGTGGGTCATATTTCCTGGCTTGCTTTCCCCTCTGCTCTGCCTCACCTACATTTAGATACTTACTATTTGTGTTTTGGGTTTTTTTTTCCACTAGGAGCCTGAAGTCATCTATTCAGAGTTGAAGAAGGCACATCTAGATGATTCTGCAGGGCTGGCCATCAATCAAGACAGGGACCTTGAAGATGCTGCAGAAAACTATGAGAATTTCCCAAGTGCATTGTCAGCCGTAGACCACTAGCTCTGTACCCATAGTGGCTCACAGAGACCCTGAGAAGCAGCCTGTGTCATTATCTCTGTTATCCCCAGCCATGCTACCTCTTTCCCTCCAGGGCTCAGCATCCCAAGAGGCTGGGCCATAGGGAACATCAGGCTGGGTGAAAGTTCTGCCAACTTCCTCTGTGCCTGAGTCTGTGTGTTCTCTAAGAACATAGTGAGCAGCATTTGAGTAAATTCTGCATTCTTTTCACAGTAGAGACACATGTGAAGGCAGGGCAGTTGGGCCTTCAGCTCCTGGGCCTGTTGATTAGAAGGGAGAAACGGTCTAGCCAGGATCACAAGGATGCGATCGTGACCGGTTGATCTAAGTGGGATCAAAATCTTTTAATGTACTATCTCTACATAAACAGTTTGTTCTAAACATCTTGTTTCCATTTTTGTGTGGTTGATAGTGGCATTGCTGATGTTCTGTTGTACATGCTTTGTTCCAGCTACCAAATTGGAAACAACCAAAAAGCTTTGTTCTATCCACATATATACTATTTCTTCATGAAATATACATCAGTATTAAGATTTTTTAAAAATAACACATTCTATTTAATGGAAGAGAGCTTCCAAATTGTCTGATTAGATAGTATAATGGACTGAATTGTATTCTCTCAAAATTCAATGTGACTATACTTGGAGATAGGACCTTTAAGGAGATAATTATGGTTAAATGAGATCATAAGGGTGGCCCCTAATTGAATTGGACTGGTGTCTTCCTAAGAGGAAGAGGAGACACCAGAGCCCTCTCTATCTTTCTTCATGCACACAGAGGAAAGGCCATGTGAAGACACAGCAAGACAGACATCTGCAAAGCCAGAAGGTGGCAGGAAGAGAGGTCTTACCAGAAACCAACTCTGCCAGCACCTTGATCTTGGACTTCTAGACTGTGAGAAAATAGATATCTGATGTTTAAGCCACCTAGTCTGTGGTATTTTGTTATGGCAGCCAGAGCAAACTAACACAAATTTATACATAGATACATAGATGATAAATGATTGATGACGATGATGATGATGATGATGATGATGATAGATAAATAGATAGATAAAGATAGAGGCAGGTATATGACACACACACACATACACACCCCAGCCCACAAAGAATTTGTAGTCTTCAAGATACTTCATGTCTCATAAGATCAAACATTCCTCCTACCAGTTGCAGCTCAGTTTTACTGTTTAATTATTCAACATCCACTATTTGATGGCTACAGAAGCATCAACAACAATCTTGGAAGGTCAGTAGAGCCAATGATTCACATGACTTAGGTGGTAAAGCTTAGGGTCACTCAGGAGTCCTCATGACCTGAGCTGGCAGTGGGTGTAGAGATGCAAGGCAATTAGTAGGCTCAAAGGAGGACGTCCCCTTCCATTGCTCAGTGACTCCTAATCAATTCCTCAATTGACTGACAGATATTGGGTGTCTACCAATGAAGAAAAACCATTTTTTTAAGTATGCCAGCAAAAAATGTCAGAAGCAGTTTTATTCTTAAGTTCTGCTGAGGCAGAAAAGGAATAATTGAAATTGTTAGCCTCTATCACCTACTGTTACACTGAAATTTTTTAGCTTTGAAAACAATAGAACTTAAGGAAAGAAGCTAGAAGTTCACTGAGGACTGATGCACCTCAACTGATACAATTTATGGACATCATTGATTTTACACCAGCCATTGTTGATAACGTTAAGTAAATAATGAAATGATGCTTTGCAAACCTTGAAAACAGCTCATGCATAAAAGTATTATGTATTTCAAATTTTACATCTTTCCCCTTGGGTGTCAGAAGCTTAGACATCAGGAAGTATAACATATATCAAAATGCAATCTGATTTGAGGCTTTTAGCCTTGACTAATGAATTCAACTAACAAGATCATTTTCCAAGGGAAAAAATGATTGCCTTCTTAAAGAGGAAATACATATTTTTATTATGAAAGAAGGACTTACCATTCTAGTTTCCATATTAGTAGGTACAATATGCAATCCATAATGTATGCCTGGCCTTTAGAGGAAGCAAGGAATACAGGTGTAGTCTGTGTCTGTGCTTAAATTTTGCTCCAAATGCCTCCCCATCTTGAGCTCCAGAAAGAATAAGGTATACAGGAGAAGGGGAACATGACACTAGATCCAGCTGTGGGAAACCCATCGAAAAGAGTGGTGACAAAAGGCAGGCTTTCTCTCTTGACTTAAGAGAGAAAAAATCCCTAAGGGAGAAAGACAGGATTGAGGTAGCTTCCCATGGACAGTGAGAGTCACTATCCAGGAGTGCATTCAAGAGGTGCAAGCAGCACCAAGGACAGCAACCTCTAAGACAGAATCAGGAAATGCCAGCAAGAAATGGGGACACCAGAGGGGCTGTACAGCCCACAGAATAGTTCCGAGTGTATGGAGGACCTCCCTCCCAGAACCCCTTATGCAGGCCTTCAAACTAAGGGCAAATAGTAGTACCTGTAAGCAGTCAGGGAGAGTCTAAGAAATATTTGGGAGAAGATTCATGAGGAAATTATTTTCCCAACTAGTCAGGAAGGTAACAGTTGAGGCATTAAGATTCAAGACATTACTATAATTTTTTCTTTACATTTATTTTATTTTTTTACAAATAATTGAATAATTTATGCAGAGTAAACTGTATGGATTTAAAGTATACAATTTGATGAATTTTGACAAATATATGCATCCATGAAGACACACCACAATCAAGATCCCAAATACCTGCATCACCCCCCAAAGTTTCCTTATCCTGTACATAATACTTCTTTCCCTCCACCTTTATCTTATACAATCATTAATATGCTTTCTGTCACTGTAGATTACAGTGTATTCTCTAAGATTTTATATAAATAGAACCATAGAGTATATACTCTTTTGTGCCTGGCTTCTTTCACCAAGCAGAAAGATTTTGAGATTCATTCACATTGCTTCATGAATCCATAGTATATATATATATTTTTTATTGCTGAGTAAATATTCCATTATATGTATATTCCACTTTTGGTTATCCATTTACTATTAATAGACATTTGGATTGTTTCATTTGTCATTATTAAAAATAAAACTGCTATGAAAATTCATGTACAATTCTTTGTGTGAACATATGTTTCCATTGCTCCCTTGTAAGCACTCTGGAGTATAATTGCTGGGTCACATAGTAGATTGATGCTTAACATTTTAAGAGGCTGCAATACTCTTTTCCAAAATGGCTGTACCATTTTACATTCCCATAAACAGTGTTTGATAGTTACAGTTGCTCCACATCCTTGCCAACACTTGGCATTTTCAGTTTTTAATTTTGGTCACTCTAAGGAGTTTGTAGTGTGGTATAGTGTTATCTCATTGTGGTTTTGATTTTGCTGATAATCAATGACTTTGATTATCTTCTCAATTCCCTATTAGCACTTTGTAGGTCTTCTTTTGTGAAGTGTCTGTTCACACATTTTACCTCTTCTTTATTTGATAGTCTTTTTTATGATTGAGTTGCAAGAGTTTTGTTTGTTTGTTTGTTTATATATCCCGGTCTGATTTATGTGTTGCAAATGTTTTCTCCATGTCTGTAACTTGCCCTTCATTTTCTTAATGGTGTCTTTTGAAGAGAAGATATTCTTTTATTTTTGATAAAATCCAATTGATCTACTTTTTCATTTTATCCATAAGCTTTGTGTTTCTTATATAAGAAAGTATACCCCAAAGTCAAAAGATTCTTTCCTATTTCGTTTTCTAGAAATTTTATAGTTTAACTCTTACATACAAACCTAAGAGCCATTTAGAGTGAAAATTTTTGTGTGTGTATTGTCTGAGGAAAAATGTTCATCTTTTTCTTGTGAATATCCAGTTGTTCCAGCACTATTTGCTGAGTAAACTTTCTTTTGCTTCTTTATAATTTGAGTTCTTTGTCTTCTTATTACTGAGTTACTGGAGTTCTTTATGTATTTGGGATATGTATACCTTTGTCAGAAATGCTTAGCAAATATTTTCTCCTGATACATGACTTGCCATTACATTTTCTTAACTGTACCTTTCAAAAGCAAACATTTTTAATTTGATGTGGTGGATTTATAGTCTAAATTGTTACTAGTTCCCCAGCCCAACAGCTATTCCTTGTTTCTACATCTTCACATTTCCCAATCATTAACACTTGAGTCAGCCTTTTACTTCAAAAGACAAGGTCACAGGGGTATGTACATGATTTCAATACTGATTTCTAATTTAATTACATTGTTATTGGAGAACATTCTATTATTTCAGTCATTTCAGACCTATTGGGACTAGTTTTATGACCCAGTATATAATCTGTCTTGATGAATATACTATGTGCACTTGAAAATAATATATATTCTGCAATTTTGGAGTGTCCTATTCTATAAATATCAATTAAGTCGAGGAAGTTGAGAGTGTTGTTCAAATTTTCTGTGCCTTTATTGAGTTTTTGTCTAACGTTCTTTCAAGAGCTGAGAGAAGAATGTTAAAATTTCCTACTACAATTGTGGAATTATGTATTTTTCCCTTTTTACCATCAATTTTTGTGTCATGTATTTGAGGCTCTGGTACTAGATATATACACATTAATAATTATGGATTTCTGAAGTTGTCTCTTTTATCATGAAATTCCATTTTATCTCTAATAATAATCTGTCTTGAAATCTATTTTATCCAATATTAGTGTAACCACTCCAGTTCTCTTATGCTATTGTTTGAATAATGTATATGTTTCTATCCATTTACTTTCAATCAGTGTCTTTATATTCCAAGTGTGTTTCTTGTAAGCAGTGTATAGTTGGGTCTCACTTTTTAAACTATTCAGATAATTTCTTTCATTTCATTAGTGTTTAGACCACTAACATTTCAGATAATTATTGATATCGTTGGACTTATTAACTTTAGTTTTTGCTTCCTATTTTCCTCTACTGTTTTTTTGTTCCTTTGTTTTTCCCTTTCCCTCTTTCGAATTATTTGAATATTTTTAGTATCCTATTTTAGTGTGTTAAATATGGCAATTTTATTATCTTTTAGCTATATGTCTTTATATTATTTTTAAAGGCTGATCTAGAGATTACAATATACATTCTTAATCTTTCCTGATCTGCTTGAAATTAGTATTCTACTTCTCCATAGAAAATGGAGAAATGAAACCACATAGGTATCTTTATATCCCTGCTCCTTGAATTCTTTATGTGATATTTGTCATAGGTACTACATTTACATACATGTAAAAAAATCACATAATTCATTGTTGTAATTTATGTTTTAAGTAGTCACACATATTTTAAATAACTTAAGTAGAAAATTGTAATCTTTTATTTTTCTCCAGATATTTCAATGTTCTTAACTTTTCCTGAAGATCCAGTTTTCCCTCTGATATAATTTTCCTTCCATACTTAATATATTTGGACATTTTTCATGCTCTTAAGTATTATTCTAAAAGATGAATTTAATAGCTATATAGTATTGCATGATATAGATTCTCCCATTTTAGGATATTTCATTTTTTTTCTACTTTTGTAAAAACTTTGAGGTGTAACTTTTGTCTGTAGCTCTGATTATTTTCTCACAATAAATTCTTATTGGGAAATGGAGTATAAAGAATGTTAAAGTTCTTAATCCAGAGCAACTTTATATTTTATTGTTCCAGAAACGTGCATGTGTTCCAACACTGGGTGGTGTTTTTTTGTTTGTTTGTTTTTACAAATATGATAACAGAAGCTGTATTTGATGGTTTACATTTTATTTGGTTATTAGCGAAGTTGAATATCATTTTATGTGTGTGGGGCAGTGTTCTTTTTTTTTAAACCAATAGTCAGTTTGTGATAATATTTTTATATTTTTTTCTAGCAGTTGGAACCGTCTTTTCCTAGTGAACAGCGTGATTACTTTATGAACTAATGATACTAATCCTTTACTTATTATGTGTGATGTAGATATTCATGGTGTGTCCTTTGCCTTATACTTTTGTTCATGGTATTTTAATATGCCAAAGTTATCTAATAGAATATAAAGATATATTCATTTATGAAAATGCCCTGTTCCAGCCATGGGTGAAGAGACAGGACATCTGCTGACACTTCTCTAAATTTCTCTAAACATGAAACCAAAACTTGGTCTGAAGAGAGGAAATACCCATGTGTAATGTAGAAGACATGCCACTTCTGAATTGCGTTCTCCAAAGCAGGGTGTCTTGGTGCTCAGAAATCTCTGAAAATTAGGTATCAGACAGAAAGAATTAAAGATAGGGACCCCTAACTGCAAACAACCTAACAGCAAACGACGATTTCAGAATCATGGACTAAGGCTTACTGCTTAAAAGAACCATAATCCGTGGTTCATTCAGTCTAGAGAACAGCTTCATTTTTCCAAAAGCAAGTATGGTGGAATATATATTGGAGCATCCACTTTTGTCTGTGCTACGCACTTACAGGGGACATACTCTTAAGATGCAAGCCAAAAGCAGTGCCTTATTGGTGAATAAAGAGACATTTATATCAAGGATTATAACTTACAATGAAATAGCCTCTCACAGGTCCCTTTGACATTTCAGTTTCCTCCCAGTACTGTCCTTCTAGTAGATGAAATCATATTTACACATTACTCTCTCTGACAACTGTAAATTCTTCTCTCTCCTTTCCTTGGTTTGAAGGAAGTTGAATGGATCTATGTACACAAGCCACTCTTAAAATAAATCTCTCCCCTCTTCTCTATCGATGGATAATTAATGTGATTCTGCTTCAACAACTGCTAATTTCTTCAGCTTTTCAGCTAGGACTGGGCTACTTTACATATGGTGTGAGGGGTGAAAAAGGAACAGAGGGAAGTAAGCACAAAAGGAAGAAGTAGTGGTTAGTAGGTTGCTGAGAAAGTTCTCAGAAGTTTGCAGATTGAAAAGATTGGAAAATGAGCAATTCTGTGTAAGTGTCTGGTTTCTTTTCTTTGGCAGTTCCAGGCAGAAGAAAAAATATATATACATCTGTGACTTCCGTTCCTGCTTTATGGTCTCCAGGCAAGGTCCACTCCCTTTATCAGCACCCAGAAAACTCATATATATCTATCTAAGCCCCTTCTCTCTAACAGCTACAAGAGTGAGGCTCCCATCACTCGAGGCCAAGAGACCTCTGTGGTTACACCCATCTGCACCCCAGTCTCCTGCCTGTAATTCTGTGTGAGCAGGGCCTGCCCTAAAAGGTAACCCTATCTGCTGAGGAATGCTAATGAGGGAAGGATAAGAGCTCTTCAAAGAGAAGGGCAGGTTTTACAGGTGGCTATTGATGGAACAATGTATGTGCCATCAATCTCCTTGGGATTTGGTAAATGACAGACTTCTGTGAGATGGATCCTGAAAACAAAGGGAATCTTGCAGAAAAATCCACGATCCATGTCCAGAATAACGTAGTATCCTTGTGATCATCATCTGCTTTCAATAGCCGACCCAGCCATTTAACTTTAGCTTCCCATTAACCAGGTGCCTCAACTAGTTCTTCATACAAACTTTTTTTTTTTTGGTCCCTCAGTACCTAATGGAAAGAAAGGCCCCTAACACTAATATGGTAAAGAGGAGAACCTTTCTCTCCACAAAGGTTTCTACTGAAAGTGGAAATTGCTCTTTAGTCATAAAATATCGATAGTACTCTGTTGGTATCAGGGAATGTGGACCAACTTATGTGACCTTAAATAGAAGTGGGAAATTATTATCAAAAAACAACTGCTTTTAGAATACTGATCAGAAAGGTCAGAAACAAATTGGAATCAGAAAGTGGGATGCTGTGGGAACCTCAGCACTAACCTGCCCCTGAAACCAGGCAGACTCGTCCACCAGCCCCCTGTGTCCTTGGACACATACTCAACTTCCTTATGCCTCAGTTTCCTCATATTAAAATGAGAATAACAATATTTTGTGAGGATGAAATGAGTTAACTTGTGCCAAGGGCTTAGAACTATGTCTGAAATTTACTAAACACTCAAATAGTAGCTGTTGTTGCTGTTGCTATTGTTGTTGCTTGCTTCATTTTATCTAACCACATATTTTGATTTCTATTTTGTTTCTTTCATAGAAAGCCCCACTATCTGAAACTATCTCGTTTACATAATCATTTATTTGTATAATATTTGCCTTCTCCGCTAGTATGTAAGTTTCTTCGCAACCTCAAGGACAGTGGGTGTCCTGCTGTGTGCCCTGTTTGCTGGTGCTGAGAACTCTCAGCTTGTTTCTTACCCAGACTTGTACTCTGGAAACTGTAACAGTGTCTCATCCCCAGGACTGGTTCTATCTCCCTACCTAAATGCTGGACTTCCTACCCCAAGGAGGGGAGCTCCTTGAGCCTCAACTGTAAAGATGAATTAATCAGAATTCATTTGGTTTCAAGTCAGACTGAGAAGATGACCATTTATAATGCTTGAAGTTCTGTCCCTTGTAAGGATTCCCTTCATCACTTTTTTTCAGGAACAATCCTAGTTGGAGTGGTAATGCTGTAGCAGTTCACTTCCAATTAATTTCAGTATTTTGTGCAAAATCGTCATGAAACAAGCCCTAGTTTTTCTTCTTTAGTTAACTAGTTATAAGGAACTCTACATGTGGGCTGAGAGAGAGGAGGAAATGAGGCAAAAGTTGGTGCCATAGCAGCCTGAGCTACCTGCTCACACATCGCACAACTTACTTATGCCTGCTTGAGCCTAGTTTTGTTTTGTTTTGTTTTTTGTTTTGTTTTTTTGTGTTTTTTTGTTTGTTTTTGCTCTTGAGGATGGATTGCTGCTGTGCATATACAATATGATTATATAACATCTAGCTCATGATGAGAAGTTCAGATTTTGTGGTCACTTGATGTCCCACGTTTAAGCATTCAATTTCCCCTAAGACCCAGTAAGAAATCAGATGCTACTTCTCAAAAGAAGAAGAGAGTACATAGTTTTTGTCTAAAATCTTAGGACGCTATGCTGTAATTCTCCTCCCCTGGCTCCTCAGATGCCCCATGCAACATCCATACTTGCCACAGTCATCTCAGGCAACATCAGATCTGCAGGAGTGCACCCCTCCCATGGTTGAGCAGCTTCCATGGCAACGTGGACTTGTTGCAGACTCATCTTTTGCCCTGGGCCTCACTCAAAACTGACAGTCGTCTGGGCTACTCAGTGAATGGGTCACAGCAGTACACTTAAATGAGGAATATGTTGCCTCCAAAAGAAAAAAGAAAACCTACCAAGGATTTTGCCTCTTCTTTAGTGATAAGGGGGTGTGAGGTGCAATAATTGGCTTTGGTGATGTCCTGAAATGGGGGTAATAATATCATCTAACTTACAGAGGTTTTGGGAGGAGAACATGAGATACCTGGCACAATGTATGGCATTTAGTAAGTCCTTAGTAAGTATTAGCTCAGAGGATGTTGGGTGTGATGATGATTCTGCTTATTATTTCAGCAAGACTGCATAGAGAATGCCTTTTCAGACTTTTAAAAACTTTCCTTCACCACTGCACACCGCAATCAGCAGAGTCAGAAAAGGATAGAGATGACATTTTAGGTAGCCATAACTGTATTCATATCTATTATAAAAAGCAACTGTCAAATTCAAGAAGCCAGCTTAGATCTCTACTGTAAAAAGTTAATGAAAAGGAACTGCCATTAAATAGAGTCAGAATACCCACAGGGGGAGCTCTCACACCCTGTGATAGCAGCAGAGCCGACCAGGAAGGAGAAAGACTTCTCTTTTAGCAAGGACTCAGCAGCTAATGAAGTCATGGACTCTTTTTACTGCAGCCCTCTCAGCTTCCTTTTCCCTCTAGAAAAGCATTCTCCTTCCCTCGCTGTGTGGGGACTTGCATGTGGCTAACTGTGGTTGCAGACCCTGAACTGTAATTCTCTGATGATCCCAAATAATCCCACCTTTGCGGGAGATATACCTGGCAGTCTATTTGTTTCAGGTCAACAGTACAAACAGCCGTTGTGTGTCTAAGTCATTTTATATGTAGCTATATTCCAGTGAAGTCCTAGATAATTTTTTTTACAGTTTTTAGCAAGAAAGTGACAAGAAGTATCCTTGGTCCATACTTGCTGTGTATGTTTGTGTGAATGTGCATCAGGGCAGGGGTGTGGGGAAGGACAGGGGGCGGGTACAGTGACCTCCACCCCCAGGAGGATAACAGGCCATTGGGTTCCTAAGTACCAAACCCTCCATAATCCTAGAAAGAATAAACAGGTCTTTCCGGGTTTCTGTGGGCTAAGACCTTCCTAACAGACAATTCAATTTTTACTTTCAAGAAGGAAATGAATACTCTGAGTTCAAAAGGCAAAGGCAGTGGTAGACCTGGTATGAAAATAACGGAAAGGAAAAGAAACAGAGGCTTTGGGTCAAGGAAAGAGGTAGTCATCTGCTCCTGAACAGATGGAGCTCCTCAGTGTCTCCCTCTGTGTCCTCCCACTGTTTTCAGGATCTGTCTGTGTCCCAGGAAGTCCCAGGGTCAATCAACTATAGGCTCTACTACTGGGAGGGACATCTTGAAAGTGTCCAGCCGTGGTGGCTAAAACAGAGGACCCATCCCAGAGGTACTCTTTCCAAGGAAGCCCTCCTACCACATGAGTGATAACATTGTCACCCACGGGCTTCAGCATACTGAGCACCACTTACTGTGGAACTGCAGTAGGACACATCCCAGGACTTGTAAGATCTATGTGATCACCAAGACCCACTGGGTGGAGAAGGAGTTGGAGTGCATATGTAATCAGCTCTTTGCAGGAAACTGCCCTCAGCAGGAAACCCCTTTACTTGTCACTTTAGCAAAGCTATATTGTTACTAATTTTTAAACCAAGCACCCCCTTGCGCTCCTCATCTCTGGCTCTAGCAGACCTTTCAAATCTTTTGATCGCACAATACTTCTTTGGTTCTTTCCTAGATCAAAGAAGTAGAAACGAAGAATAAGTAATTAACAGATGACCATATCTCTTCCCTAGCTTCGTCTTCAGTAATATCATGAACAAACTTTATGAACAAACTGTGTAAGCAAGAAAACATCTAGAGGAAGATCACAAGAAGTAAATGGGCCTGCATGCCATGGGGGATAGCGATGACTCTGACCCCCATCTCAAAGACTAACTGAGATTATTTCCTTTTTTTCCTTTAAAACTTTCATGGTCGAGCAGAATGTTTGGAGGTGATTTTTTGGGGAAGCTGAGTCTACCATCTCCCCAGATTAACGGCATTCTGATTAAAAACAACTTTCTTTTTTACCAACATTTGTCTTTCTTGAGTTTGATGTTTGAGCGGTGAGCAGCCAGACCTAATTCGGTAACACATATACGCTGGAGGTGAACTGAAACAATTTGGTGCACACCGAGTATGGGACAGACAGATATTCCCTTTTCATTCATTTATTTCTTGTATGTGTCAGGTGCTAGTTTAAGTGTTTTCACATAGTAACATTTAATGGAGAAGTTGAGATTTCTGCTCAAGGTGAGAGCCAATAGGCCTTAGAGCACATGAGTGTGTTTGCAGGGTGTAAGCATAGTAGAAACTATGTATAAGGAACCACATGGAGTATAAACAAGGGATAGATGAGAAGCATTCTATTGAAAGACATCAAGTAAGTTTTTTGATCCTAACAGGAAAATAGATGATATGTCATTCTCTATCAAGGCTTTCTCCCCTCATTAGACTAGAAACTACATGAGGGCAGGGATCGTTAGCTTCGTTCAACACAACATGGCCAGGGAGATATAGGTCACCTATATAACTCAGCCCATAAGACACAGTAAATAAGCAATAGAAAATTGTTAAAGGAATGAATGAAATCCCCCAGACAGAGAAACTAGGGATACTTGAACTGTTATAATGGGATACCAAGTCTTACAGTTCCTGGATGACTCCTTGACTAGTTTAGCTACATTGTTGACCTATATTTAAGCAGATATATAAACAAGAGAACAATTTCACTTCCTTAGGACCACAGCAGAGGAAATGGCAATTAGCAAATAGCAGTGTCCTCGGCTTCCCTTTTCAAAATCTTCTGGGTCACGCTATTGGTGCCACTGTGGACAGCCTCTGTCCTCAGATCCAAGTACAACTGTCAATTTCCGAGAGGAACTGATTCTGAGTCTCCTGGAACAAGACTCCATGCTGCCGTGGATTTGCTGCTGGTTCTAGGTGAGTGGACACCACAGAGCAGGACCTGGATGGGATGGATTGTTCAGCCTCCCCAGAGCACTAGTCTCAGATGCCCATAAAAATTCCCTTGGGCTCTGCCCTCAGGCATTCTCTAGGGGTAAGATGGACTGGGGAAGCTTTCCTTGGAATGTGGGCCCCTATCTTCTTAAATAAGAATTTAGCAGTGTGTCAAAATAAAAATGATGACAATAGAAATGTTAATATTTTTTGAGTGCTCACTAGCAATTTGCTTGTGTTAAGTATTTTCATCTTACAGTAACTACTACTGAGTAGAATTTGTGTCAGAATTGAAGAATAGATAAATCGATGGTTATTATATAATTAACCACATCAAAATGCTAAATAGGAGAAAAATTATGGTGACAACAGTTGCCAAAGGTATTAGAATAGGTATAAAAAAATCAATATCTATTCCTAAAATAAGTATCACAGAAGACTACCTACTTAACATAACAAAGAATACCTGTTCTAGATTGACAGCCAATATTACACATAACAGAACAACACTAAAATTGCCATTCAGATTGGAGCTAGAACCCAGATGCTTGCTATCATTATTATTTGTAATAGTTTTTAAATTTTGCCAATACGCTAACAGTAGCAAAAGTAAGAGGCATACACATTGGAAGGCAAGATTTTAAATATATTATTAATTCTTTACTCATTCCCACCACACTTATTTGGCACTTGCTTGTTTGCTATTGTGTTATGAACTATGCAGTCTCTATTCTTGATTATATCATCTATGTGGTATAGTTTGAAGTACATGAATATGAATTAATTAGGAAGATTCA
Organism: Physeter macrocephalus; assembly: GCF_002837175.3. Taxonomy (NCBI): domain Eukaryota; kingdom Metazoa; phylum Chordata; class Mammalia; order Artiodactyla; family Physeteridae; genus Physeter; species Physeter macrocephalus. Next base: position 71,094,384 of record NC_041217.1, read on the forward strand.
AGATAAACAACCAAAACAGTGACATCCTTGAATATTATCAAATACTAGTTTGAGATTATAGCGAAGAAATTCCATCTAAAATAGCCATAAAAGTGAAAAAATAGGAGTGATAAAAATATTTTTTGACTTATAAAAGGAAATCTATAAAACTGTACAAAGAAAACTTCAATGAATGAAGACATGTCATTAGTCTGGATAGGAACACTAAGGTAGAAGTGTTATAAAGATGTCAGTTCTCCCTAAGTTGATTTATAGATTCTATATCATTTCAATCAAACTACCTGCAGAATTTTCCTTGGAACTCAATAAAATGTTCAAAAACTTATCTGGAAAAATCTATTGGTGAGAGTATCAAAGAATAGATTTTTTTTTTAAAGAGTAACATTGGAAATCTAATTCATATATTTAAAAAATAGATTCTAGAACAATATAAAAAGATTATATAATGGGTACAAGATATAAATATAGATCAATGGAAAATAATAGAAATCTAGAAATACATTCAATTACATATTAGCTTAATTTATGGTAAATAGACAGCATCACACAATAGAAATTTACAGATTCCACTGTAAATTTTAAAGTAAACCAGATAATTAAGAAATAAGTGTATTTTTTTAATTCTCAAAAACATGGAAAATGAATTAAAACTGTATTGGATTTTTATACAGATTATGTCTTCCAAAATGTTGAAGTAGTAGAAAATTCAGAGAAGATTTTCTAAAATAAATATTTGATATTTCTGTAATATGATAATAATACAACTATAATAAAAATGAGTATTACCTTTGGAAAATATTTACAGCTAATAAAGAAAAGAGCTGAGGTATGATGCAAAGAATTCATATAAATTGGCAAAAAAAACTTGAAAATGTTTTGGGTAAATGGATAAAGACCATGATGATCTACTAAAAGACACTTCCTGCAGCAGCTGCTTACTTGATCACCCGCTTCACAAAAACCATTGTTTATCCCTAAAACCTAGCAGAATGCCTGGCATATAGCTGCACTCAATTAATATTTCTTGTATGAATGAGTAAATCCATTCAAGAAACACAGATTAAAACATGGCGGTACAGTTTACAGTCAATAAATTTGCAACAGCAACAATAATCCCAGAAGGCTACATGCTAGTTTCCCAGTGCGGGAAGACTGAGTGAAGCAGATGCAGTCACATTGCTCCTGGCAGCGGAAGTGGTAAAGCATATCTGGAAAGCCAGTTAAAAAATGGCATGTATGTTGACCTAGGAATCCCAGTTCTGGGAATCTAAAATAGAGGGGTGAGCATGGAGAAGAAAATATGCATCATGATGTTCACTGTATTTATTATAATATGATAATATCAAAGAAATGGAAGCAGAATTCTAAACTGTATCTTAACAAGCACTAAAATTAGGTTAATGTAGAACACATACAAGAAAACTGTTTGGAAGGAAATAGTGAAATCTGATGAGCTGTGGAATTGAAAATATACATGGGCAGTTATATTTTTTTAAATATAAATAATATTTAAAATATTTGAAAAATAAGAGTTTTAAACTTCAATTCTGATAGTAGGCTTAGCATTTTTACTCTGATGTATCCCTGTTGCATTGCAAAACTACACAAATGGTCTTTTTTAATTCAGTAAAAAGGAGAAGTTTGATACCCACTTCTGTGTTCTTAACAATTCTCTCTCTTCCCACTGTCCTAGCCCTATCACACTGTATTGTAATTTCTTATCAACTTAGTATCTCCTCCATTAGACTGTAATTTTCTTGAGGGTAGGGGCGGTGTCTTATTCTTGGTAACTCTAATATTTAGACCCACTCCTGGCACAGTAAGTGTTTACCAAACGCTTGTTGAATAAATGAGCGTGTGAACAAAGAAGTTGCTTCCACTGAGTGCCCTTATAAAGGGACAATCCCCCAGAGAAGAACTTGGTGAGATCAGCCTTCTGCTAAACCCTTCTCTGGACACCAAAGTCAAACCAGAGAGCAAGTAAGGGAGACCAGTGCCGAGGAAAGGGAAGGGCTAGACGTCTTTCTCCACTGTCCTTCTTGCCTCTGCGCTATTCCACACTAGTGTCTGGGACCAAAAAAGAGAATTGCTGAGTAGCCAATAGGCCCTGATGATGAACTGGAGAAGTGTCCATCAGCTGTTTGGGTAGGGACAGGGCAACATAGAGAAGGCAAAGAAAGGCAGATAAAGTGTGAGTGTGCAGCTGAGGACGGAATCCCTGTACTGTGCTAATTTCTCATGTCTCTCTCTCTTGCAGTTCCTGGCTGAGGAGAGACCTGTAAGTTCCTCTTTGTTTCTTCTTCATCGCCTTGGAGTTATAGTGTCCGGCACAGGAGCCTGGGGAAGCTTGTACCAATCCTTCTCCCCACAGCTGCAGGGAAGTGTCCCCCTTTCCCCTAGGCCCAGTCATTCTAGTCCTATCATCTACCTCTCGATTCCTGACACCTTCCTGCTCTGCTCTGCTCAAGAGTTTACTTTCTGACCTCTTCTGCAAAAGGAGGAGGACGCACCTGACAAAGGAAAGGCAGGTAAGGAGACAGTGTCTTCACCTGGCTGCAGGTGCGTGAAGTCTCCTGGGAGCACCCCAGCTGGAAGTCCATTTTAGGAACAAGGAGGCAGTTCTGACAGAAATACTCACAGGAACTGTCTCACCCAAATCTTTGATCCAGGCTCAGAACAAACTCCTGTCATTTCCTTTTTACCTACAAACTCAATATTTCATATTGACCCTGTTTCAACTTATTTCCTGGTCTGATCAAGAGTCAGAGCTGTTTTGGGGTTTGGGAGGAGGAACTGTTTACTCATTTGTCTGATTCATTTCAGGCCCCGATACTCATAAAGAATCATACGAGAAAGTCCCATAACTACCCCAGAGCAACGTGGACTCCTCATTTCCTTGGCACCAGCCAAGCAAGAGATGAGGGTTTTGGCAGCCAATCCAAACTTAGGGTCTCTTTCTCTTTCTTTCTCAAGCAGAGAGCATGGTTTAGTAGGAAGACTATGGCCTTAAAATTCAGCGAATGAGGTTCAAATCCTATCTTTGCTACACTCTAGCTCTGTGACCATGGGCAAAATGGCCTGATCCCCCACTGACTTACATGTTTAAAAATTAGACATGATGATAATGACCCCATGGGTATTCGTGAGGATTCAGTGACCTCATGTAAAGAGTATAACTAGGTGCCTGGCGCCCAGTGGAAACTTGATTCATGACAGGTTCCTTCCATCTGCTGCCCAACCAAAACCTTTGCTCTCTTCCATCCTCCATGGACCACCATCTTCCAAGACACAGTGGTAACAATGACATGCAAAGCATCCCTCTACCCAGGAACAGAGAGAGCATGATGAGCCTATGAAAGCATATGGACTAAAAATTTCAAACGCTATTTAAGAGACATGTGCTGGGAAGCACCAGTGCTGTACCCTGAACTTGAGTCCCAGTGACCCTGTGTACCTGGTAGTCTCTTCAGATGAGGGAGAGGAGGGTCAGTCTTCAGAAATCATCTGGTCCTGAGTGAAGGGTAAAATTCATGAGGAAAAAGCAAAACTGTCATTGAAGAAACTATGAATGGATAGGTCTTGTGGGGAAAGTGAGTGCAAGATGTCAACAGGCACCCAGAGGATGGAAAATCAAGGAGTGAATTGAGTGTCTACTGTCTGTTGCAGACTGGCTGATTCTCCAGGTCCCACACTCTATCTTTGAAGGGGATAGAGTGATTCTGAGTTGCTGGGGAAGGGAGGGAGGGGAATTAAATGAAATGATTTACTACAAGGATGGGAAAAAACTTGCTGCTTGACGTAGGGAATGGACTTGAGGACATGGGGAGGAGGAAGGGTAAGCTGGGACAAAGTGAGAGAGTGGCATGGACATATATACACTACCAAATGTAAAATAGATAGCTAGTGGGAAGCAGCTGCATAGCACAGGGAGATCAGCTCAATGCTCTGTGACCACCTAGAGGGGTGGGATAGGGAGGGTGGGAGGGAGACACAAGAGGGAGGAGAAATGGGGGTATATGTATATGTATAGCTGATTCACTTTGTTATAAAGCAGAAACTAGCACACTATTGTAAAGCAATTATACTCCAATAAAGATGTTAAAAAAAAAAGAAAAAAACTTGCTGCTCTTACAAGGAACTCAAGCTTCAGCATACCAAAAGCGGTCTCCATATACAATGGCTTATATAATCGCGCTGCTTTCTGAGAAAGGTTATGTATCTCTGTGGCAAAGAACTTCTAACCTTGTAAGGGTCAAAATTCAAGGTAATGACTACACTCCAGGTATAGCAGGGTTGGGTGCAAACAAGGCTCGTCAAGGAGCGGGGAGGCAGAGGGTGTGCTCATCAAGCTTCCCTAGAAAGCCATGGGTAAAAATTATGATACTTCAGTTGTGCCAGGGAGTTGGGTGGTGATTCTATTGACTTCATTTTGTAAGACCTATTTGATAGTGCTGAGAACATAGATGAGTCTCTCCAGGTGCTCTGAGCCTCGCTGCCCTGGGATTATGTTTGTTCTTCTCTTTAGAGCTGTTTCCACCTCCTGTGCTGACAGCTAACACCGTCTGGCCCACCAAAGAGAGTCTAGTAACCCTAACCTGTGAGACTCCGCTCTCTCCACAGAGTCAGATGCCCAACTTCAATTTCACCTCTTCAGAGATGTCTAGGACCTGGGGTCATGCTGGAGCAGCTCCCCAAAGCTCCAGATCACTGCCAGGTGGGGAGAAGACTCAGGGTCTTTCTGGTACAAGGTACAGAAGTGACTTCCTGTGTCTGGAAACAGAGCCAGAGATTCCAAATTTATGTGCAGAGTGAGTTTTGGTGAAAAGGGACACTGGGGCTTGAAAAAGGGAGGTAGGGCAGGGCATTATTCAGACCTTGATTCTTCTTTTCCCATAACATGGGGATGGGGGATCTGTTCCAGAGAGATCCTGAGGCTATCCTGAGCTCCTCTCATTTCTAATAGTGCTTTAGGACTGGAATAGTTACCGAGAGGCTTCAAGAATCATAAAACTTCAAAATGTCCACCACATTCCTCTTAACTTTACCTTTCCTATTGTAATATAATCAGGTATATACTGGGTGCCTATTATTATGCTATAGAGGCTTTGCAGAGAGCTGACAGTCAGCTAGAGAGTAGCCTAGTACCAAATCCAACACAATAGGATTTGAGAGAACAGAGAGACCCATTTTATATCGGAGCAATTAGAGAAGATAATATTGAAGCAGAGGGTCTTGAGGTAGGTATGAAAAGAAGGGAGAGAAGCAGTTTATCATCTTGCATGATGTCCCTTTAAAGGAGGGCTAATATTTTCCATTACTCTTCCTAGTTCTCAACACTAGACTTCTACCCATTGTCACCAAGCACAAGCCCAAGGATTGTTCCCTGGCGTTGCCCACCCTGGCCCCCTAGGGGAAAGAACCTCCTGAAGTGAGTACATTATGAGATGAGGAACCTCATGTGACTGAAAGCTGAGAAGTGAGAATCTTGCCTCCCACAGAAATATACTCAGGATTGACACCCAGCATCCTCAATTCGTACTCTGCAAAGATCTCTCTTTTCTGATCTTGCTCAAAATTTCCAACTCCATCTGCTGTCACTTTTAGGGTGATACCAACCACTTCAGCCCTGATGTTCCCAAGAGTCAAGTCTCACCTGCTGTCTCCTGTTCACACAGGGATCCCTGTGTCTTGTGTCTCCATGGAAACTCTGCCCCCAGAGGGCAGGTGTTTGAAAGGAAGACACTGGTCCTTGTCTGCTCTGTGTCTGAAGGCGCAGGGGACATCACCTTTTCCTGACATAGAGGGGACGGGAAGGAGAGTTTGGGGACAAAAACTTGGCATTTCCAGGGAGCAGAGCTGTAAAGCCTTGTTATCACGGAGGGCCAGGCTGGGGGATACTACTCTACAGCTGACAACAGCTATGGCCTCATCCAGAGTGAGGCAGTAAATATCACTGTGAGAAGTGAGTTCCACCCGCCCACAGTTCAGTCAGAGGTACTCAGACCGGGCTCAGGGATCCTTTGAGTCATGAGAACACTTTAAGGTGATCATAGGGACGAGAGCAATGAAGAGCTAATTCTTTTCTGACAAAGGCAGACCTTCCAAAATAAATAGCTGCCTTAGGGGAGCTACAAATTCGGTAGAAAAAATAAGATAGTAAGATGAAAGAGATGAAAGAACACTGTTGCTGTCAGCCAGCCGGAGAAAGTCTTCCTGGAATTCATCCTCGCAGCTCTGGGGTAAATGCCTCTACAGCTGTGCTATTCAATACAGTGGCTGCTCGTCACATTTGGCTGTTTACATTTAAATCAGTTAAAATAAAAAATTTTCTCTTTTATCCACACTAGTCACATTTCAAGTGCACAGCAGCCATACGCGTGTAGTGGCTGCCATACTGAGCAGCACGGATATAGAGCATTTCCACCATTGCAGGAAGCTCTGTTGGACAGCCCTGATCTAAGGATTAAATCTGGAATGTGGGAACAGAGGCAGGGGTAGATGGTGAACTGTCAAGAGGAAGAGACCCTCTCTGACAGCCCACGGTCCCCCTCAGGTCCTGTGTGTCGCCCTGTCCTCACGCTCAGGGCTCCCGGAGCCCAGGCTGTGGTGGGGAACGTGATGGAGCTTCTCTGTGAGGCCTAGAGAGGCTCTCCCCGATCCTGTACTGGTTTTATCATGAGGATGTCAGCCTGGGGACCAGCTCGGCCCCATTTGGAGGAGGACCATCCTTCATTCTCTCTCTGACCACAGAACATGCTGGAAACTACTACGTGAGGCTGACAATGGCCTGGGGACCCAGCGCAGTGAGGCACTGCTATTCAATGTCATTTGTGTGTTGCTTGAGCTTGGGTTACACGCTTCCCTTCCAGAGGAAAGACTCTAAGCATGCCGGTCGATGAGAAATGGCATTTGGTTATGATTGGGGTTCTTCGGGAATTCCCTGGTGGTCCAGTGGTTAGGTCTCCGCACTTTCACTGCCATGGCCCAGGTTCAGTCCCTGGTCAGGCAACTGAGAACACACAAGCCATGTGCCACAGCCCAAAAAAAAAAAAAAAAAAAAAAATTGGGGTTCCTCAGTGACATACTGGAAATAGAGACTACTAGAAATTGTGAAAGTTAGCAGCCAGCCTCACACTAGCCTGAGAGGAGTGGACTACACTCCGGGTCATTGGACAAATAATTGAGCATCCACTTAACCATTTCAAACTAAGGCAAAGCTCACTGGGACCCCTGCCCCATCCCTGACCTCACACCCCCTCCCCCGCAGTATCCGCAGATTTCCAGCCTGAGTCCCAGGCCTCTCTCCTCAGAACCTGCAGAGGACAAGAACCACCTTCTGGCTGCGGTCATGATGGGGAGGTGGGGGGAGTCACTGCTTGGTTTCCTGGCAACTGCTGCTCTGTTTTTTACCTAAGGTTCCGGAGGAAGTCAGGTTTGTAACTTCTGCTTTTACTCTTTGTTGCTCTATCACTGATTATCACCAAAAATACTGCTTGGGTGCAGCAGGCGGCATACACATAGTCTGGAAGCTACCACCCAGTTGGTGAGGCTGTCAGTTAAAGTAATTCAACCCTCCAAGAAAGTGCTTTACATATGTGAGTTCAAGTGAGACTGATTGCCCATTTACATTTGTTTATTCAATAAAACTCTGACAAAATAGCTATGGGTTAGAAACAATCTCCATGAAGACGCATAGACAAGAGAAATACAACAGGGAACTAGATTTTAAAAGAAATAATCTGAGTATTCTAAGTACTATAGAATATAGTACAATGGGTATATTAAGCACAGTATAACTGGCATATTCATTATAATATATTATAATATACTATATTATGCATAATTATATATGATAATGTATAATATAATAGAAAGAGCCTTGGATTGGAAGTAAAGAGATGAGTTCTAGCCACAGTTCTGCCACTTGCTGGGTGGGATATATTAAAAACCTACCAAGACAATGATTTTATCTCTCTGACCCTTTTCTTTCTCTGAAAATGGGGATATTAATGCATCCTCTCCTTGCCCTCATAGAGGTATTCTGAGGATAACATGAAGTACAGAATCATTTTATATAAAATGTCTTACTTCATTTATTCATTTAGCTATACCTCTAATTCATTCCATGAAGGACTTGAGAAAGCTTGTGACAAAAACATTGACAATTAGAGAAGAATGAAGTGCAGATAGAGAATCAAGCCCGTGGAAAACATAAATAGATGGAAGTCAGCCACAGCTTGCTTACCTCAGCTTGTACTCACACAGAGACAGGTCCTAGGCTGCCCTCTTGGTAGCAGGAGGGTGCTGGCTGCTCCAAGCCTACCTCTTGTTTAATGCTCAGGATCCAGATGGCTCCTGCAGAAGTCTCAAGAAGAACTTGGGACGAGCCAGCCTGGAGCATGAATGGCACATATCCCACCCTTTACAGGAGTAAGGAAGGAGGAGGCAACCTCACCCAAACCTCATGAACCAAGCACAATTGTCATCTAATAGGTGAGGGATGCCTCCCCTCAGAAGAGGACTTTATTGGACACACAAAGCCAGCTAAAATCTTGACAATAGACAATCAGATATCACTACCTTGACTCCAAGAAGTCACTTGTTCCAAAATTAATATAGGCTAGGTCCTTTACCCACAATAGAATAATCACATTTTCTCTCCCAATTCAGCCCCCTTCCATCACCTTTTTCAAGTCTTATGCCCTAAGAAGAGCTGTTAATCCCAAGAGAGGCTTTTGATGTTTCTCTCTGGGGAGTCTTTCCACTACTTTTACCTTTTTTAAAAAAGGCTCTTGTAATATTATGCCACAATGCACTTACTAGATGGGTTAGGGACGCCCAGCATATTGATGCCAAGGACAGCACTTCCATCCTTAGGAGCCCTCCAGATATCCAGCAAGCTCACATAAAGACAATGTCAAAATTAGAGAAAATCCTAACTAACACAGGGAAGGAAAATGACCCAGGACCTCACTTAATATCCCCAGTCACAAGAGGAGCCTATTAAAATGCCCTGTGCCAAGAGACTGCAGAAGACCTTCAGAGCAAGATGTCCCTATGACGATACTAACCAGAGGGACAGAAGGGAGCCTGGCACACACCAAACAAGTGGTTGCAGATCTCCATGGCCTTGAAGGGTATTTAGAGTGTTTTAAACTGCCTTATTTTCAGGACAGAGGAAGGAAGAATATAGACTCCAGCAAGATGAAGGCTACCCTGCCTGCTAAGGGTACCTGTTAAAGTTCATGTTTATTTCATTTAAATATTCACTTTTTAAAACTTCCAGGCAAGACTGTATGTTACTTGTGCAAAGCAAATCAGTGATGGCCAAATAATTAAAATCCTCAAGATTCAAAATTGTGGGTCCTTTAATTTCAAAATCAAGTATGTCCTGAATATATGCTATAGGATTACCTTGAACTGTGCCTATCTGGGACAGAACAGAATCACAGCCTCTTTTTAAAACATCTTTATTGGAGTATAACTGTTTTTTTTTTTTTTTAAGCAGTGACCTTTTTTTATTAGGCAAAGATATAACTATGTGTTTTAAAAGTAGTAACCATCAATTATAAATGGTTTGTCAGCCTTTCAAAAACATTGCTTATAATTTAAGGATCCTCTTTACTGTCTTCATGAACTGCTCTAGGACTGCAGGCTGTATCATATGCTTATTATAACATTTTATTACAATGAAAGTCAAGGTAGAATAAAGATTTCTGCTCTACAGTTTAAAGAGGGAGAAAATTCCCCCTTAATGATTGTTCATTTATTCTTTTTCATTAACTCAGCATTTATTGATTTGCCTAAGCCTTGTCTTTATAGAGAAATCCAAAGAAATAAAACCATTTCTTTATCCTCTAGATCTGTGCTGTCCAATACAGTACCCACTAGCCACATGTGGCCATTTAAATTTAAACTAAATTAAATTTAAAATGTAGTTCTTCATTTCACTAGCCACATTTCAAGTGCTAAAGAGCCACACGTGGCTAGAGACTACTCATTGGACAGCATGGAATAGAACATTTCCGTTATTGCCACAAATTCTTCTGGATAGCACTGCTCTAAATAGAAGGTGAAATTTTAATTAAGAGAATAAGATATAGTATATAAAGTTATCTGGGAAATCTTAGTACACTACAGATCAAACCTCATTAGAAAGTGCACTTTTTTTTTTAACAGCTTATTGGAGTATAACTGTTTTACAACGGTGTGTTAGTTTCTGCTTTACAACAAAGTGAATCAGTTATACATATA
>NC_041217.1:71107295-71108047 GCF_002837175.3 Physeter macrocephalus
CTTTTTCATTTCTAATTCTATTGATTTGAGTCTTCTCCCTTTTTTTCTTGATGAGTCTGGCTAATGGTTTATCAATTTTGTTTATCTTCTCAAGGAACCAGCTTTTAGTTTTATTGATCTTTGCTATCATTTCCTTCATTTCTTTTTAATTTATATCTGATCTGATCTTTATGATTTCTTTCCTTCTGCTAAATTTGGGGGGTTTTTGTTCTTCTTTCTCTAATTGCTTTAGGTGCAAAGATAGGTTGTTTATTCGAGATGTTTCCTGTTTCTTAAGGTAGGATTGTATTGCTATAAACTTCCCTCTTAGAACTGTTTTTGCTGGATCCCATAGGTTTTGGGTCGTTGTGTCTCCATTGCCATTTGTTTCTAAGTATTTTTTGATTTCCTCTTTGATTTCTTCAGTGATCACTTCGCTATTAAGTAGTGTATTGTTTAGCCTCCATCTGTTTGTATTTTTTATAGATCTTTTCCTGTAATTCATATCTAGTCTCATAGCTTTGTGTTCGGAAAAGATACTTGATATGATTTCAATTTTCTTAAATTTACCAAGGTGAGATTTGTGACCCAAGATATGATTTATCCTGGGAAATGTTCCATGAGCACTTGAGAAAAATGTGTATTCTGTTGTTTTTGGATGGAATGTCCTATAAATATCAATTAAGTCCATCTTGTGTAATGTATCATGTAAAGCTTGTGTTTCCTTATTTATTTTCATTTTGGATGATCTGTCCATTGGTGAAAGTGGAGTG
>NC_041217.1:71108640-71109867 GCF_002837175.3 Physeter macrocephalus
TTCCCTTGTGTGTTATTTGTTGTTTTCCCCTTGCTGCTTTTAATATGTTTTCTTTGCATTTAATTTTTGACAGTTTGATTAATATGTGTCTTGGCGTGTTTCTCCTTGGATTTATCTTGTATGGGACTCTCTGTGCTTCCTGGACTTGATTAACTATTTCCTTTCCCATATTAGGGAAGCCTTCAACTATAATCTCTTCAAATATTTTCTCAATCCCTTTCTTTATCTCTTCTACTCCTGGGACTCTATAATTCGAATGTTGGTGCGTTTAATGTTGTCCCAGAGGCCTCTGAGACTGTCCTCGGCTCTTTTCATTCTTTTTTCTTTATTCTGCTCTGCAGTAGTTATTTCCACTATTTTATCTTCCAGGTCACTTATCCATTCTTCTGCCTCAGTTATTCTGCTATTGAGCCCATCTAGAGTATTTTTAATTTCATTTATTGTGTTGCTCATAGTTGCTTGCTTCCTCTTTGTTTCTTCTAGGTCCTTGTTAAATGTTTCTTGAATTTTGTCTATTCTAATTCCAAGATTTTGGATCATCTTTACTATCATTATTCTGAATTCTTTTTCAGGGAGACTGCCTATTTCCTGTTCATTTTTTAGGTCTGGTGGGTTTTTACCTTGCTCCTTTATCTGCTGTGTGTTTTTCTGTCTTTTCATTTTGCTTACTGTGTTTGGGGTCTCCTTTTTGCAGGCTGCAGGTTCATAGTTCCCATTGTTTTTGGTGACTGTCCCCAATGGCTAAGGTTGGTTCAGTGGGTTGAGTAGGTTTCCTGGTTGCGGGGACTAGTGCCTATGTTCTGGTAGATGAGACTGGATCTTGTCTTTCTGGTGGGCAGTTAGGTCCACGTCTGGTGGTGTGTTTTGGGATGTTGGTAGCCTTATTATGATTTTAGGCAGCCTCTCTGCTAATGGATGAGGCTGTAGTCCTGTCTTGCTATTTGTTGGGCATAGGGTGTCCAGCACTGTATGTTGCTGGTCCTTGAGTGAAGCTGGGTCTTGGTGTTGAGATGGAGCTCTCTGGGAGATTTTCGCTGTTTGATATTGCATGGAGCTGGGAGGTTTCTTGTGGAGCAGTGTCCTGAAGTTGGTTTTCCCACCTCAGAGACACATCCCTGACGCCTGGCTGGAGCGTCAAGAGCCTTTAATCCACACGGCTCAGAATAAAAGGGAGAAAAAATAGAAAGGAAAGAAAGAAGGAAGGAAGAAAGGGAAGAAGGAAGGAAG
>NC_041217.1:71110296-71110506 GCF_002837175.3 Physeter macrocephalus
GGATACAGGGCGAGCCTGCGGCGGCAGAGGCCGGCGTGACACTGCACCGGCCCGAGGTGCGCCTCGCGTTCTCCAGGGGAAGCTGTCCGTGGATCCCGGGACCCCGGCAGTGGCGGGCTGCACAGGCTCCCGGGAGGGGCGGTGTGGAGAGTGACCTGTGCTCGCACACAGGCCTCTTAGTGGCGGCAGGAGCAACCCTAGCGTTCCAAA
>NC_041217.1:71110637-71110986 GCF_002837175.3 Physeter macrocephalus
TTTCTGGAGCTCCTTTACGCGGTGCGCTTAATCCCCTCTCCTCGCGCCCCAGGAAGCAAAGAGTCAAGAAAAAGTCTCTTGTCTCTTCGGCAGCTCCGTGCCCGTCTCTGGAGCTCCCTTAAGCGGCGCGCTTAAACCCATCTCCTCGCGCACCAGGAAGCAAAGAGGGAAGAAAAGGTCTCTTGCCTCTTCAGCAGCTCCAGACTTCTCCCTGACTCCCTCCCGGCTAGCCGTGGCGCACTAGCCCCTTCAGGCTGTGTTCACGCTGCCAACTCCAGACCTCTCTCTGGGATCCGACCGAAGCCCGAGGCTCAGCTCCCTGCCCCCGCCCGCCCCGGCGGTGGGCCGG
>NC_041217.1:71111212-71122428 GCF_002837175.3 Physeter macrocephalus
GACTCCCTCCCGGCTAGCCGTGGCGCACTAGCCCCTTCAGGCTGTGTTCACGCCGCCAGTCCTCTCCCTGGGATCCGACCGAAGCCCGAGGCTCAGCTCCCTGCCCCCGCCCGCCCCGGCGGTGAGCAGACAAGCTTCTGGGGCTGGTGAGTGCTGGTCGGCACCGATCCTCTGTGTGGGAATCTCTCTGCTTTGCCCCCCACACCCTGTTGCTGCGCTCTCTTCCGTGGCTCTGAAGCTCCCCGCCTGCCACCCGCAGTCCCTGCCCACGAAGGGGCTTCTAGTGTGTGGGAACCTTTCCTCCTTCACAGCTTCCTCCCACTGGTGCAGGTCCCGTCCCTATTCTTTCGTCTCTGTTTATTCTTTTTTCTTTTGCCCTACCCAGTTACGTGGGGTGTTTCTTGCCTTTTGGGAGGTCTGACTGAGGTCTTCTGCCAGCGTTCAGTGGGTGTTCTATAGGAGCAGTTCCACGTGTAGATGTATTTCTGATGTATCTGTGAGGAGGAAGTTGATCTCCGCGTCTTACTCTTCCGTCATCTTCTCTCTTCTCGCAGAATCACAGCCTCTTGAGACTGGAAGAAACCAGGTCAGAGTCACCACGCAGTACAACTCCAGGGGATGCCATTCACGTTGTAGTCTACAGAGACAGCATCCCATAGGGTTAAGCAGCATAGCCCTGGAGTCAATAAATCTGGCTGCACAACAGAATCAGCCATAGAATAAACAAATATCTGATCCCAGCCCAGACTTACTAAATCTGAATTTTTGGAAATGAGGATCAAGAAATGGTATTTATTTAATTCCTTGAGTAACTCAAAAGCACAGCCAGGTTTGGGCTAATTCGTAAAACTAACAAAATAGTAATAATAAAAATAATAGTAGCAAATATCTTCACCGTGTGTCAAATGCTGTTACCATCACTTTAGCATGCATTGACTAATTTAATCTTCATTTGAGAGGTATTATTATTATTACTGTTTTCCCCATTTCACAAATACAGAAACAAGAGGTACAGGAATGATGAGTAACCCTAAAGTGACCCAACTACAGGCTGGCTGAAGAAGTGTGGCCCCAGAGCTCATGTTTAATGCACTACACTATACTCATAAAGAGCACACCAAGGTCTACAGAAGCTAAGTGATTTGCTTAGGCTACACAGCCAGCAGCCAAATCTCTAAATTTTCCAGGTGTAAAGCATCTGCTGTCTGCCCCGGGAAGACAGGGATTTCACATTTTTCATTCATTCCACTAACATATATTAAGCCCTAATTCAATGCCAGGCACAGTGCCAGGAGCAAGGGGTCATGTAGAATGTGGGATGCTTATTCTGACTGTAAACTTCCCAGCAAGGGGCCTTCCAGACCATCATCTACTGATATGTGAAATGAGTGGACTCCTTTTATGCCAAATCCATCCTAGAGAGAGCTTCCCCTTGGCAAACACTAGTTCTTCTCTGCCTCGCAAGAGCAGCTTCTGGTGCCGACTCCCACAGGTGAGGCCTCTGTGTCTAGTCCACATTTATGTGTTGGTTCATTTATTCAACATCTAGTGTGCATGTACTGTGTGCAAAGGATGCTGGAACTCTCCTTCTGACTTATTTAACACCCAAAATGGAGAACTTGGAAAATGGCTCAAAAATAGAAATTTGAACGTGTCATGTTCTGCATCCCTCCCCCTTTCTAGCCCTACCTTGCAACACTCCATGCCTTTCTGGGTACTAAATCCTCGGAAACTCCGTCTACACTTTAGCCCCCTGGCCAGCCTTTCTTCTCCTCCTAATTCAGTGTCCCAAGGACCGACACATTTTTCTTTGCTTTCAGAAACTTTCAGCCCAGGTCTCCCAGGATGCCTCTACTCTAGCTCACCTGCCCCAGCCAGGGACCAGGAGCCCGTGTATAGCAATGGTGAATACTGCTGTTAGGTCAGGGCTCCAGGTGAGGAAAGGTGTAGGGAAAGGGCCAATGAGGTGGGGCTTGTAGGGATGTCCTTGACATCCCAGGTCCTGCTGAGACTCATTTGGGGTTGTCAAGGTAAGTATGAAGCATGTAGTTGGGAAAAGCACCTGTGTGAATCCTTGACCACCACCACCTGTCTAATCTTGTCCCGTCTTTCAGTGAATCCAGTGTGTCCGTGCATGGTTTATTCCCAGGTCTGGAGCACCCAGCAGGAGCAGGAGGGTGCAGGTGAGCTTTGGGGCAATGCTTTTGTCTTCACTGGAGCTGAGGGGATAAGTGGGCTGCTAGGCACAGCAGAGCTTTCCAGAGCAGCAATGTCTGTCCCTTGGCACTGATAGCAGTCATCGCCCTGCACATGAGAAGACAATGTGGGTCTCTCCTGATGGCTGAATCTTTCAGAGCCTGCTGCTATTGTGTCTCTTTCCTGTCTTTGGAGAGAGGCTGAAACGCTGGGGGATGGTTTAAGGACTGGGTTGTAAGAGGCTTGCTGTTTTTCACTGCTCATGATTTTCTAATTTTCTCCCCAACGGAGCACCTAGGAACACGTCTGGAAGGCAAGTGGGTCCATGTTCCTGGCTCGTCTCTTCCCAGGACTTATTCTCCCTCAATGAAGCACGTAGTTAAATGCATTAGACACAGTGGGCCTCAACAAAAACAGTAACTTCCTTTCTCTCATGAGCTTTTTCCCCTCACAATTCCTCCGTTTTCTGTCCTAAGGTGGGGAAAGGGCAGCCTCCAGAAGCCTCAGCTGAGCATGGAAGGAGCCTGAGAGGCACCTGCAGTGAGTCAGAACAGGTCCTGCAGGCCTGTCTTGACCTTGACTCAGATCACTGGGGTCTTCAGGTGCCCACCAGGAGAACCGTGTACTTCTCTCCCAGGACTCCTCAGCCATTATTTCAAGGAAAAGAATTATTTGCCAGGGACTGAGCAAAGAAAGTCAGGGCTAAGAAGTAGGCCATGAGGTTGCTAGAGAAGGTTATGAGAATATTCAGTCCCCATGACCTGCTTGTGACCCAGACCCTGCGTTTCCTTCAGGGACCAGACGTTGCTGTTGGAGCCGTCTTTCCAGTTTTCTTCATGCCCTCACCCGGACTATCCCTATACCACCCTGAGGTAGAGCCAGAGCAGCCCAGGGGCCCTCAGCCAGGAGACCCAGGTCACAGACAGGACACAAAGGCAAGGGGCCCCCTGTGAGTAGGAGCTGCCCACAAATCCCCTGAGGGCCAGCTTCGCAGTCAGCACCTGCACACAGTGAACAGAAGCCTTGGGCCTCTGTTAGCAAGTCGCAGGTCCCGTGGGGGAGACTTTGACAGAATCCTTAAGTTTAATTGTGAGAGAGGGCTCTCAACTTGTCAAGCAGTGGGAGGAGATGTAGGCTCAGCCACTCACACTGCAAAACTGGTGTCCCTGTCAGAAACTGTGATTCTGCAGTCCAGGGAATCCTCGTGCCAGAGCAAGATTTGATTTCTCTTAACAACATTCCTGAACAGCGCCAACTCGTGATCTTGCCCTCTTTGCTTTGGTCACAAGAAACCAAGACCTGAACTTTCAAGCACTTTTACCATCAGGCAAGACCTTGTGGTATGCGTGTCATGTTCTAATTCCACTCCTGGCTTTGTTTTACTAGTTTACCCCATTTCTTCACCTTTCATCTTTCGACATACATTTAAGTCTTGATCGTCATGTATATTTTTATATATATTCTAGCTTCATGAGGCTAGGATAAATCAATAAATTAAACATAATAACGTAGCATAAGTAATTCTAATTGGAATAAAAAAACTAGTTGTGAAAAACAAACTCGCAATGACTTCCTGTATCAATGGTAATATATTTTTATATTCATCTGCTTCTACTACAGTAATGTAGTCAGACTACATTATATTATATTAATGTAGCTTAATTATATGAAAAACTACCTCAAAGCCATTAAGTTCCTAGCTAAAGGGTTTCTCTCCTCACTCTGCATCTTCTACTTCCCAGTCCCCCAGACCAAAACCCAAATTAATTCTTAATACTGCTTCTAGATTAACTTTCAACTTCACATAAATTTAAAAGAAAAAGAGATAACTTTCTTAGGCAATTTGAGCGTAAATATTCTTTCCAGAATTGTTTTTTATATACTATCAGCCTTAATTTCACATCCATTTAATTCCTAGTCCTAGAGATTTCAAATAGTTATGAAATGAGGCTTTCATACCACGAAATACAAAATAATTGAGACCAGTATAAATCTGCCTTTACAGAAAGTTTATTGCACCGTCCCTGAAAGCAGAGACCTGTCCCTTTTATTCCAAAAATTTCAAACTCCGTGGTCCCCCAAATACCACAGACTGTCTCTCCTATGTTCCTTATCCCCACATTTACTTCCTACCATACACTACCTTCTGCCTCTTTGCTCTGGATTGCATGAAAAATTTAAATCTTTGAAAAGTTTCCAGAAACTTTAGGCAAATTAGACAAGACACATATTTCTGAAACAAAAGGGAGGGCAATAAATTCTAAAAAGGAGAAATGATGAGTCAAACAGCCCCTGGTCACTGCAGAAATAATAAAAAGGTCATGGACAAAAGGAAGGAGAAAAAAAAAAAAGAACCTGACAACTACCTCTGGTAAAGTTGAGATAAGCGATGGT
Organism: Physeter macrocephalus; assembly: GCF_002837175.3. Lineage (NCBI taxonomy): Eukaryota > Metazoa > Chordata > Mammalia > Artiodactyla > Physeteridae > Physeter > Physeter macrocephalus. The sequence goes on from NC_041217.1 coordinate 71,115,803, forward strand.
TAATTTTATCTGTCGACAGGACTGGGCTCAGGGATGCCCACATCACTGGTAGAATATTAATTTTGTGTGTACCTGTGAAGGTGTTTCTGAAAGAGGTTAGCATTTGAATCGGTAGACTGAGTATAAAAGACCCAACCTCATCAATGCAGATGGCATCATCCAATCTGTTGACTGCCAGATTAGAACAAGAAGGTGGAGAAAGGGCTTGAGTTGGAACATTGATCTGCTCCTGTCTTCCGACATCAGCACTCCTGGTTCTTGGGCCTTCAGACTCAGACTGGTTGCACCACTGGCTCCACTGGCTCTCAGGCCTTCAGGTTTGGACTGAGACTACACCACTGGCTTTCCTGGACCTCCAGCTTGCAGACAGTAGATCATGAGACTTCTTCGCTTTCTTAATCATGTGAGTCCATCCCTCATAATAAATTTCTTTTGATATACCTAAATATATTCTATTGGTTCTGTTTCTCTGGAGAACCCTAACAAAAATACAAAGCACAAAGGACTATCTAGGTCAACAAAGAAGAGGATAGTGTGTTTGGAATAAGAGCATCCTTACTCCACCTAGCAGCACTTGCCTCTGTGCTCTGGAGTTAGCAATCCTGACATGCACCTGTCAGTAAATTACAAACCAGTGAGATCTAAAAGTAAAATGAGGGTCTGAGAATGTCTGGTTGACATGGTGGTTAAAAAAGATAACTGCAGAGACTTAGCAATATGAGGTTCACAAGGTATATTTTGGGCTAGAATCTTCCCCCCTCTGTTTTTGGAAGAGAGATGACCTTGTAGAACAAAAAGAGAACAAGATTTGGACTGGAGGGGAATGTTGACTGATTTTTTTACCAGTTGTCTGACCTTGGGAAATTATTATCCTCTCTGAACCTCAGTTATCTTACCTATAAAATGGGAGTAAATGCTCTTATCTCATAGGGCTATTAAAAGATTGAGACCTTCTAAGAAATAAATGTCTTTTGTAAAGAAGGCATGTAATAAATGGTAATTTTAATGTTTGAATTATTATTATAATCATTATTATGGGAAAGATGGTCTCTTACAGACATTCCAAAAACAATTTATCAAGAGGTTTCTAGTGAATTTTACCCATGTTGCTGCTACCCCCTCTTTTCAAACATAGGCACATACCTAGAACCCTACATGCATTCTACATACCCTTATGTATTCTAATCAATGGAGTAGACTTTGCAGAAAGCTCATGTCTCTTCTCCAGTCTTCAGGTAATATTTTAGTCGGGGTTCTTGTTTCTAGCAACAGAAATCAATTCTGGCTCTCTTTTCAAAAAGGGGATACTTTACTGAAAGTATATCAGAGACTCAGAAAATGGGAGGACTGGGCTTAGGAAATGAATAGGAACAAGAGAGAGTGGGAAGCCCAAGCAGTAGGGACAACAGCAAATGTCATGCTACAGAAATGTTGTGATCCACACGTAGACCTGTCAACCGCAGCAACCCCGCACCCTAACGCCACCAGCTCAAGCTGCAAAGTCCCGGGGCAGAGGACTGACTGACCAAGCCTAGGTCACACATCCATCTCTTGACAACCCAGGAATAGGGGATGGAATGATCTTGTTCACTGGGCTTTTAAAAGGAGAGGCTGCCCTATTTCCCACCAAGACCATACATTGGGTTAGTCCACCTAAAAGGAAATCAAAGTGATGATAAGAAGGGTGTGTTGTACTCAAGAGATCAAATAAATAAGTAAATAACAAGAGTCTACTAAAGATAGTAACTTGGGCATCTTAGAATATGGCTAATTGGGTCTATACCCTTATTTTTCTCCTTAAATTGCAGAGAATATCCATGGGGATATGATTCCTTGAACAGCCACTTCTTATAAATTTTTCTTCCTAACTTCATGAGAACCTCAATAACCACAACTCTCATAGCAGCTTTGGGGCATCGAGAGTTTGCAAGTCAGTGGTACTATTTATATTCCAGTATTTACCCCTGGACATCTTCATGAGAGTGCCAAGTTTTGCTGGTCCCGGCTCCACAGATAACTAAAATTATTTGTGTATGGCCTGCTTTAGCACCCCACACCTCACCCCTTACAACCACGCATACCCACACTCACCAAGTTCCATTCCTGACTGGAAAACTAGGACATTAAAAGAATTTGCATCTCAGAAGTTCTGGATTCTGTATGTTCCAATCACAGATTTATTTGATTAATCAGAGTGTTTTCTTGACTCTACTTTCTACTATGAAATGGAAGATTTGTGATTAGAGATGTTTTGTGATCCTTATAAAAATACCTTGCTGGTGTGACTTACCCTGATGCAGAAGGATCAATTTCTTCTTGCTTTTCTCTCAATTTATAACACCATTAACTCCCACAAACCAACAATAACCTCAATCCAGCTCTGGCAACCACACATATGCTGAGATTTTTTTTTTTTTAATTCTGGAGTTCTTCAAGGTAGGAACTCCACCCAGTTGCCAAGAACTGGACCAAGAGATAAGCTTAGGAAATCCTCCAACTATCTGAACCTAAGAAATGTCTTCTTGGGCTTGAGAGACCATTATATTCAGAAGTAACTGGATGAATGGAGAGGGGAGAGAAGAAAGGGTCCTTGGATCCTGTCTTACTCCCCCAAGCAGAACCTTTTCTTGGAAAATTGATGGTTCAGTGTTCTTCATCTCTTTGGGTATCCCACCTTTTTTTTTTTTTTTTTTCCAACCATAACCCTTTCCATAATCTGGAGAGGATGCAAGGGGACTTGCTTCAAAAGGAGTTCAGACTTTAGGATCCCATTAAAGAAGAGCATCTCTGTCAAAGAGGTAGAGTGTTTCATCACGCAGAGCATGAGGAAGCTATGGGAGAGGGAGATTTTTTTCTTCTTTCTTGAGATCAAGTCTCCTTCAGAATGCCTCCTCAGTCGGCCTCCTGCTAATTTTGTCTTTTCTTTTTCCTCCCTGAATTACTTTACCAAATCCTGGAGCAAAACCCTGAAAAGGTTTTGTCCTTCCCTATTTTGTGCCCCTGTTTTATACTATCCTGTCATTCATTTATACATTCATTCATCTAGTCTGTGTTTAGGCCACTTTGCTTAATACTATGTATCGACCGGGAGGAGAAACGTAAAAATCCCACTATGCTCATGTTCATCTGGTGCACATCCTTGACTCACACAGTGTTTAAAGTTATGGTTTAAATCAGTTGCAATTTAGAACTCAGGAGGTTTCACATAAAAATATGTATTTGGAGCTTCTCGTAAGAAGTTTGAAAAATCAGATAACAGATTTTCAGTTTTGGTGACAATATTCTAGAGTTGAATATCAGCTTCTGCTTTCAAATGGAGCACATGCTCTCCAATTGACCAGAGTATCGGCTATTCCCTTTGTTTCATTGAATCTAAGCCAAGTGGCAGTTTCCATTTATTCTCTCAAATGTCCGACTGTTTACTTACAGTAGATTTAAGAAAAGAGTGACTTTTTTACCCATGTATCTACCAAAAGTAGGAAAACAGAATACAGAATGAGAAGAACTTGTGGTTTCAAGAAGAAGAGATCATTACTTTATAAAAGTAAAAAGCATTCCTACATATATATGCAAATAAAGTGTCTTTTTTTTTTTTTCTTTTTTCTTTTTTGGCCATGACTCGAGGTTTGTGGGATCTCAGTTCCCTGACCAGGGATTGAACCCGGGCCATGGCAGTGAAAGCACCGAATCCTAATCACTAGACCACCAGGGAATTTCCTGTGTGTCTTTTTTTTATTAAATGCAAATAAAGGTACCATTATAAAACAAATTATAGCAAGAATTATGACAGGCTAGAGAAAGATGCACATTGAAGAACTTAATGAACTAAAAAACTAAAGAACTGAACTTTAAAGAGGACCTCTTTTTAGTGTTCACAAATTAAATACTACCACTATAAAATGCAGTTCTGTGCTCAGTAAGTAACAAAAAGTTTTCCAAGTACAAAAACTTTCACAGAGAGTAAATCTATAAGAGAATGTCTCTTGAGGGCAAAAATATTATGTTTCCTGAAGAGAATCAAGCATTGGCTGATGTTCAGAAAGTTGAAAATATGGTTTAAGAGCTGAAAGGCTAAGTGTGTGATATTTTTAACAAATGCATGGCATTTTCTACAGCAGTTTATAAAAGTATAAATACTACCACCTGGAATAACTATATTTATTTCAATATCATTAAGAATTAAGATGGAACTAAAAACTTTGGTCATGCTGCTTATAGTGTATTGAGATAAGTCATATCAGATAGTAATTCTGTGTAAAAGACCACCCTAAAACTTAATGGCTTAAATCAACATCCATTTATTTATCTTATGATTTGGCAGTACAGTAACTCAGCCTGGTTTTATCTTGACAGCTGTTCTGGCCTGGGTGATGCTGGACTGTCTTTGGCTGAACTCACTTATGCATTTCTGCCATCAGCTGATATTTGGGCTGGGTTTGGGCTGTCTGGTTTATGATGAAGCAGTGAAGGCAGAAGCATGCAAAACATCTTGAGACATTTATGATATTCATATCATTGCTTCTGTCACTCTTTATTGGCCAAAGCAAGACACAAGGCCAGACTGTATTCAAGAGGTAAAGAAATAGATTTCCCCCTCTTTTATGAGAGAAGCTACCAAGTCACATTATAAGGTCACAGATGCAGACTGGGGAAGAGTTTGTGGCCATTTTTGCATCTACCACAGGTCTTGAAAAGTTGAAAATAGCCTGGTCAAAATTAGTAAGACAAATATAAATGTGCTCCTACAGTGGTCAGTGTTAATGTTGAATGAGAAATCACGAGAAATCACTCTGTGCTGAAAAAGAAAACATCTCAAATTCAGTCATTAGAACCATAAGCCAGATAAATTCCTAGTATTTAGGAACACAGACAGATTAGCACTTTACTTGATAAATAAAGGCAGAGTATGGTGGTCATTTATACATGAATTTTAGATGACTTACTTGTGACAGGGTACCAAGGAGAATTGAAAGAAATTAACTCATTCATGTCATCGACCTTGGCTCCCCACAAAAGATTAGATCAAATAATTGGTCTTTTTAGTGAAAGATACAATTCATTTAAACACTATTTTCTCAGGGAGACATTCATTAGTAATTATCCAAAATTATGATCCCATTCACTGAAATCAGTTTCTAGAAATAAAAGGGATAGATTGAACTATCTATCCCAAATTATGGAGCTGAAAAGTAAATTTGGAAAAAAAATGTGAAAATAAACTAGCATGGTTAGATTGGCCTTTTCCAATGAATGTGACAGTTGGGTTCAAGAGTTACAAATAGGAATAATTGAAGAGTAAAGCAATATAACTGAAAAACAAATATGGCAATGTAGGAATACCAGAATTCCAAACATCCAAGAACTAGTCCTTCTAAATATAAAATATTTATATTTTAAATATAAAATCTAAATATAAAAACCACTATGCAAAGTTTCTACCCATGATCAAAGGTGCTTATAATAATATAATATGATATATAAATATGTAATATTTCATTGTATATATGTGCCACATCTTCTTTATCCATTCATCTCTCGATGGACACTTAGGTTGCTTCCATGTCCTGGCTATTGTAAATAGAACTGCAATGAACATTGTGGTCCATGACTCTTTTTGAATTATGGTTTTCTCAGGTTATATGCACAGTAGTGGGAGTGCTGGGTCATATGGTAGTTCTATTTTGAGTTTTCTAAGGAACCACCATACTGTTCTCCATAGTGGCTGTTTCAATTTACATTCCCATCAACAGTGCAAGAGAGTTCCATTTTCTCCACAACCTCTCCAGCATTTATTGTTTGTAGATTTTTTGATGATGGCCATTCTGACTACTGTGAGGTGATACCTCATTGTGGTTTTGATTTGCATTTCTCTAATGATTAGTGATGTTGAGCATCCTTTCATGTGTTTGTTGGCAATCTGTATATCTTCTTTGGAGAAATGCCTGTTTAGGTCTTCTGCCCATTTTTGGATTGGGTTGTTTGTTTCTTTGATATTGAGCTGCATGAGGTGCTTGTATATTTTAGAGATTAATCCTTGGTCAGTTGCTTCATTTATGAATACTTTCTCCCATTCTGAGGGTTGTCTTTTCATCTTATTTATAGTTTCCTTTACTGTGCAAAAGCTTTTAAGTTTCATTAGGTCCCATTTGTTTATTTTTGTTTTTATTTCCATTTCTCTAGGAGGTGGGTCAAAAAGGATCTTGCTGTGATTTATGTCATAGAGTGTTCTGCCTATGTTTTCCTCGAAGAGTTTGATAGTGTCTGGCCTTACATGTAGGTCTTTAACCCATTGTGAGTTCTCGTTGCTGTTTTGTCTAAGCGTTTTATAGTGTCAGGCCTTACATTTAGGTCCTTAATCCATTTTGAGTTTATTTTTGTGTATGGTGTTAGTAAGTGTTCTAATTTCATTCTTTTATGTGTAGCTGTCCAGTTTTCCCAGCACCACTTATTGAAGAGTCTGTCTTTTCTTCATTGTATATTCTTGCCTCCTTTATCAAAGATAAGGTGACCATATGTGCATGGGTTTATCTCTGGGCTTTCTATCCTGTTCCATTGATCTATATTTCTGTTTTTGTGCCACTACCATACTGTCTTGATTACTGTAACTTTGTAGTATAGTCTGAAGT
>NC_041217.1:71122696-71147475 GCF_002837175.3 Physeter macrocephalus
ATCTTTAATTTCTTTCATCAGTGTCTTATAGTTTTCTACATACAGGTCTTTTTTCTCCTTAGGTAGGTTTATTCCTAGGTATTTTATTCTTTTTGTTGCAGTGGTAAATGGGAGTGTTTCCTTAATTTCTTTTTCAGATTTTTCAACTATAGTGTATAGGAATGCAAGTGATTTCTGTGTGGTAATTTTGTATCCTGCTGCTTTACTAAATTCATTGATTAGCTCTAGTAGTTTTCTGGTAGCATCTTTAGGATTCTCTATATATAGTATCATGTCATCTGCAAACAATGATAGTTTTACATCTTCTTTTCCAGTTTGGATTCCTTTTATTTCTTTTTCTTCTCTGATTGCTGTGGCTAGAACTTCCAAAACTATGTTGAATAAGAGTGGTGAGAGTGGGCAACCTTGTCTTGCTCCTGATCTTAGTGGAAATGGTTTCAGTTTTTCATGATTGAAAACGATGTTGGCTGTGGGTTTGTCATATATGGCCTTATTATGTTGAGGTAAATTCCCTCTATGCCTACTTTCTGGAGGGTTTTTTTTTTTTTTATCATAAATGGGTATTGAATATGTCAAAAACTTTTTCTGCATCTTTTGAGATGATCATATGTTTTTTTCTCCTTCAATTTTGTTAATATGGTTTATCACATTGATTGATTTGCGTATATTGAAGAATCCTTGAATTCCTGGGATAAACCCCACTTGATCATGGTGTATGATCCTTTTAATGTGCTGTTGGATTCTGTTTGCTAGTATTTTGTTGAGGATTTTTGCATCTATGTTCATGAGTGATAATGGCCTGTAGCTTTCCTTTTTTGTGACATCTTTGTCTGGTTTAGGTATCAGGCTTATGGTGGCTCCATCACCACTATAGAATGAGTTTGGGAGTGTTCCTCCCTCTGCTATATTTTGGAAGAGTTTGAGAAGGATAGGTGTTAGCTCTTCTCTAAATGTTTGATAGAATTCACCTGTGAAGCCATCTGGTCTTGGGCTTTTGTTTGTTGGAAGATTTTTAATCACAGTTTCTTTTTCAGTGCTTCTGATTTGTCTGTTCATATTTTATTTCTTCCTGGTCCAGTCTTGGAAGGTTGTAGTTTTCTAAGAATTTGTCCATTTCTTCTATGTTGTCCATTTTATTGGCATATAGTTGCTTGTAGTAATCTCTCATAATCCTTTGTATTTCTGCAGTGTCATTTGTTACTCCTCCGTTTTCATTTCTTATTCTATTGATTTGAGTCTTCTCACTTTTTTTCTTTATGAGTCTGGCTAATGTTTATCAATATTTTTATCTTCTCAAAGAAGTGGCTTTTAGTTTTATTGATCTTTGCTATCATTTCCATTTCTTTTTCATTTAATTCTGATCTGATCTTTATGCTTTCTTTCCTTCTGCTAACTTTAGGGGTTTTTGTTCTTCTTCCTCTAATTGCTTTAGGTGTAAGGTTAGGTTGTTTATTTGAGATGTTTCTTTTTTCTTGAGGTAGGATTGTACTGCTGTAAACTTCCATCTTCGAACTGCTTTTTCTGCATCCCTTAGATTTTGGGTCGTTGTGGTTTCATTGTCATTTGTTTCTAGGTATTTTTTGATTTCCTCTTTGATTTCTTCAGTGATCTCTTGGTTATTTAGTAGTGTATGTCTTTATTTTAAAGCCTACTTTGTCTGATATGAGAATTGCTAGTCCAGCTTTCTTTTGATTTCCATTTGCATGGAATATCTTTTTCCATCCCCTCACTTTCATTCTGTATGTGTCCCTAGGTCTGAAGTGGGTCTTCTGTAGACAACATATATACAGGTCTTGTTTCTGTATCCATTCAGCCAGTCTATGTCTTTAGGTTGGAGCATTTAATCCGTTTACATTTAAGGTAGTTATAGATATGTATTTTCCTATTACCATATTCTTAATTGTTTTACGTTTGTTATTGTAGCTCTTTTCCTTCTCTTGTGTTTCCTGCCAAGAGAAGTTCCTTTAGCATTTGTTGTAAAGCTGGTTTGGTGGTGCTGAATTGTCTTAGCTTTTGCTTGTCTCTAAAGGTTTTAATTTCTCAGCTGAATCTGAATGAGATCCTTGCTGGGTAGAGTAATCTTAGTTGTAGGTTTTTCCCTTTCATCACTTTAAATATGTCCTGCTACTCCCTTCTGGCTTGCAGAGTTTCTGCTGAAAGATCAGCTGTTCACCTTATGGGGATTCTCTTGTATGTTATTTGTTGTTTTTCCCTTGCTGATTTTAATATTTTTTCTTTGTATTTAATTTTTCATAGTTTGATTAATATGTGTCTTGGCATGTTTCTTCTTGGATTTATCCTGTATGGGACGTTGAGTGGAGCTGGGTCTTAGCGTTGAGATGGAAATCTCTGGGAGAGCTCTCGCCATTTGATATTACGTGGGGCCAGGACGTCTCTGGTGGACCAATGTCCTTAACTCAGCTCTTCCACCTCAGAGGCTCAGGCCTGACACCCACCCAGAGCACCAAGACCCTGTCAGCTGCACAGCTATAGAAGAACAAAGAGAAGAATGACGTTCAACTTCTCCTCAGAAACCATACAAGCATGAAGAGAATGGATGAAATATTTAAACTGCCGAGCCCCCTGGAGCCGTTGCCTGCCTGCTGCCTCTGGAGGTGTGGGGACGTCCCCTCGGAATCTGGTCCTCATTCAGCAGCTTTGCTTCATGAGCTTTCAGACTCTGAGCTTCTTTTTTTTTTTTTTTTTTTCCAAACTGGGTCCCAAAACCAACTACAGTTGGCCTAGGTCCAACTTAGAAACCAGACTCACTTATTTTGAAACTGGAAGTTTGTACCTCTTAATCTCCCTCATCTATTTCTCTCCTCCTCTCACCCCGTTTCCCTCTGGCAACCACATTTTTGTTCTGTATATCTATGACTATTTATGTTTACTTATGTTTGTTCATTTGTTTTGTTTTTAGATTCCATATATAAGTGAATCATACAGTATTGGTCTTTGTCTGACTTGCTGCACTTAGCATAATACCCTCTGGGTCCATCCTTGTTGTCACAAATGGCAAGATTTCATTCTTCTTTATGGCTGAGTAATATTTCACTGTGTATTTATATGTATACATATACATATATACATAATATTTCATTGCGTGTGTGTGTGTGTGTATATATATATATATATATATATATATATATATATATATCTCACATCTTCTTTATCCATTCATCTATTGATGGGCACTTAGGTAGTATCCATATCTTGGCTACTGAAAATAATAGTGCAATGACCATAGGGGTGCATATGTTTTTTTGAATTAGTATTTTCATTTTCTTCTGATAATATCCAGGAATAGAATTGTTGGATCATATGGTAGTTCTATTTTTAATTTTTTAAGGGGTCTTTATATCATTTAAAGGTTACAAGGTTTACAAAACTGAATCTTATGTTGCATAGACAATGTGAAATGTAAATTCTGATACTAATTTCTTGGTGCAGAAGAAAAGATGTCAAGTTTCCAGTCCCCAATGGAGAAATAATAAATAATGTAAGAGAAAAAATAATGAATTATGTCTGCATTCCAATTTGTAGTTTTCAAGTTTGGATTTAAAATATAATCTCTAGTTTCACACATGCTTGTATTATGTTACACACATATCCAATAGTTTGGTAAAATAATTAAATTTTTATTATATTATGGTAATTGATTTTTCTCACACCCGACTTTCTTCACTCTACACTGCCTGCCTGACTCCCATAGGCTTTGAATTCACACCCCTTGAAATAGGCTGAGTCAGATTAGAACATGCCAAAGGCACCAATCTATGAAAAGCAATTAAAACAGAGTAAATTGGTAAAATGTAAACTTGCCCCACTCCCATAAAGTAGAGAGCACCCTCCCATGTAATTTTTTAAGACTATGCCTCTTGAAAAAGCAGCCTTCTCTCTATCACGGTTTTTGTGATGTGCAGTTGCAGCTAAAAATGGGTAGTTACAGACAAAATTTAGAACCAGATGCATAGTTTAATGCTGTTTACCAGTGATGGGTGATTTTACTTTGGTATCTAAATTTTAAATTCTTTAATAATGAATTGCCTAATGAATTGCCGAATGAATTGCCGAATGAATTGCCTGGCTTGGAAAATTACAAAATCTAACAAAAAGTTATGGCTTTAAAATTTTTATTTTGTTTATTCTTTTTCAAAATGTTTTGGCCAATGGAAGTGAAGTAGTAAGAAAATCAATTTCTACATATAAACAAAATCATTGGAAAAGCAGTATCTCACTTTCCCTTCCAAATACATGTTAGAGACCCCCTAACATGTGTGGTCCAAGACAAGAGTAGAAATGGAGGTCTTCATTGTATATATCTGGAGGTTTAAAAGTTATCAATCAATCTAGTGAACTAATAAAATATTTTTATCCTACACCTTGACAAATATACCTTTATAATGACCTGGTAGTCTAGGTTCAAATATAAAATTCTTGGATCTTTGGAATTCCATACTGGAACATAGAACCAGAAGAAATGCAAGCTCTGGTTGCAGGTCCCAAGTCTGCAGCTTCCTCCTTCTCTCCCCACACCCAGCTCCACCTCACAGCACAATCCATGCCAAAGGGAAATAGAGACTCAATTGAAAGAGCTCCCAATGGCCAAAGCTGAAACAGTTAAAGCAGTGAAGTAGCATTGGATTATTACCTAAAGTATAAAATAAATGCACATGAGTCCGTAGGGATATAAACAAAGATTGAATGAATGAATGAATGAATGAACACACACAAACAGACAAACAGTAAATAAATGGGGGAGAAAAGACAAATCTTCATTACAAAGGTGGAACTTAATCTCCTCCCAGCCCCACTTCCTGAGTGTGGGCTAGGCTTAGGGACTTGCTTCCAGACACTAGAGTGTGGAAAGGGATAGAGAGTAACTTTACATTGAAGAAAGCTGACAAACACTACCAAAACCCAGTGATTGAGATAAATAGTACTTGCAGTAAGGCATGTTGATATCACGTATCCCTTGATATGATGAGATGAAAAATGCACTCCACCTCTGTGGCATTTCCTCTGCAAACCCATAACCCCAGTTGAGTCATGAGAAAAGCACCAGACAAACCCAAATTGAAGGGCCTTACAGAATATCTGGCCAGTGATCCCTGAAGTTGTCAAAGTCATGAAAAACAAAGAAAGACTGAAAAGCTGTCACAGACCAGGGTAGACTAAGCAGAAATATCTAAATGTAATGTGGTATTTTAGATGGGATACTATAAGAGAAAAGGGATATTAAAGGGAAAATTGGTGAAATCTGAGTAAAGCGTGGAGTTAGTAGTTGACAAATATACCACTATAACATGAGACGATACCATTACAGGAAACTGAAATGGGGTGAGGGATACATAGGAACCCTCTGTACTATCTTTGCAACTTTTCTGTAAATCTAAAATTATTCCAAAATTTAAAAATTTATTTTTAAAATGTAGAGTTTTAAATGCTTCTTTTTTCATAGATGAAAAAGATCAGACTTTTCACAGTTTCTTATGCTGTCACTAAATACAAGTATTACTTTCCCTCGTTAATATAAAATCTAAAAGTTGTCCCTGATTAGTTAAGCAATTGCCTAATAAATTGTGGTATATGCTGGTGTTTTGAAATGAAACTACAGTTTTGATACCAATAACTGGGCATTTATATCAGTGACTTAAACACAACAAAAATAGTGCCTGACTTAAACTATTTAAAATTTTACACAGTGGTTGCCAATATGATTTTTGTGTTTGGACATCTTATATAATGTCATAAATATAAAATTTTATTTGCTAATTGAAAATCCTTCATTCAACAAAATTGATTCCAGAAACGAGAAAACAGAAGATGTAATTTCAACTTCCCCTCAACCTTTACTCAATCAATATTATTAGTGCTTAGTCTAAAATACTCTTTGTAGAATACATCAATTATATTTTGTAGAATGCATCAATTATAAAGTGCTCTCCAGCTCATGGTCCTAAAATAATAACAGTGATTTATTGAGTGTTTACATGGTGCCAGGCACTGGGCCACGAGTTCTACATCATTACTGCATTCATACACACATCAACAGCAACATCACCTTAAAGTGGATATTATTTTTATCTTCTTTATACCAGTGTTGAAGTTGAGGCCTAAAGAGGCTAAGTACTTGACCAAAGTCACACAACTAATGAAAGCTGGGGCCAAGATATGAATCCAGGTTCATCATGTCTCACCCCTCCGGAGCTGAAAGATGATAGAAAGGTCCCAGGGCTAGGTGACAAAGGACATAAGTGCCACCTTGACACTCTTTATGTTCCCATTGTGCCTCATGTCTATGTCTACCTTGGCCCTTACCACATTTTACAAAGTCTTTAAAGGAGTTGCATTTTATTTATTTTTTGATACTTCTAAGTTCATGGACATTGCCTGGAATTGATGTTCAATACAAACCCCTAATTAGAGAAAGAAACTATTATAGATATATAGAAAAATGTTGCTGTAAAAGAAGAATACAGACCATTCCACATAATTCATCCTATATCTGTTATTTTCCCCTCCTAGGAAGGCCAAGGGTCATTTATTCACAGATACCATGAGTATGATGATGACAGTGATATGACTGCATTCACCTTTGTCCTTGCTCATCTCTCAGTCAACTTGGGTGTCTCTTCCACAGGGAAGCCTCTCCTGATTCCCCATAACTGGGTCAGATTTCCCTCCTACTGAACTCTAGGAGCACTTTTCACTCTGTATTTTACTCCCTGTTGGCTTTTCTGTCTCCCCACTAGAATGAAAGCTTATCGAGTCTTGCCTACCACTGTGCTCCCATCACCTGGCACCATGCCTAACATACAGTTATATAATCAATATGTATTTGTTGAGACATTCCTGTAGCAAATTTTGGATTCTAGGACCTTAAGTTAAAAATTTCACAGTCCAGGGCTTCCCTGGTGGCGCAGTGGTTGCGCGTCCGCCTGCCGATGCAGGGGAACCGGGTTCGCGCCCCGGTCTGGGAAGATTCCCACATGCCGCGGAGCGGCTGGGCCCGTGAGCCATGGCCGCTGGGCCGGCGCGTCCGGAGCCTGTGCTCCGCAACGGGGGAGGCCCCAAAAGTAAAAGGCCCCCGAACCGAAAAAAAAAAAAAAAAAAAAAAATTTCACAGTCCATTCTCCGGGAAGAATGTGATGGGGCTATAATTTATTTGTTGCTGCCTGCTCAGATCAAAGTTTGTGGTTTCCTCTGAGACAAATGAGTCAGGATATTTTCATATAAGTCAGACAAGGTGCAAGTTGTCTTATGATTCAGATACTTCATCATATACAGATGGTCATCTGGAGGTGGTCCAGCAGAGTCTGTCAGGGGTCAGAGAAGGGCATTTCTGTATTGAATGAGAAGTTTTCCAGCTCAGGAGTGATTTAGACACATCCTTGGATTATGTGAATCTCAACAGAACTGCAGTCTTACCTGATATCTGGTAGCAGAGAGAATAAGTTGCAGTTTCCTTGGAAGGCAGAGACTGGAGCTTTCTGAAAATAAGACAACTAAAGCCTTGAGGAGCTATTCATACCAATATATCAGAGCAGAACTTAAATATTTTTTTATCAAATGTTGACTTCCGTCATTGAGATTTTCTTACACCAGGTAATATAACTGTTCGGTATTTTAAGAAAGATTGCCCTACTTCCCCCTTTCACTTCATTAACTCAACCAACTATACTCAGAGGAACAACTTGCTGAACTCACTCTCCAGCACTGGGAACTGGCCTGTCTCCTATAAGATGCTCCTCAGGACCCTAGAGCAGACTTCCATGCTACTGTGGGCATCCTTGCTGGTCCTCGGTAAGTAGCAGGTGGAAGCCTCAGTTTGCTGGGAAAACTGAGCCTCTCCACAGGCAAAAGACCTCTCCTCTGTGCTGCTGAAAAAATTGATTTTACTCCCATTTAGAACAGCAGAAAATGAACAAAGGGGAAAGATATTGATATAATGGAATGAGAGGGAAAAAATTATTTCTAATAATGTGTTCCTTGTTTGCTTTTAATTGCCTATGAAAAATTCCTCTTACCACCCCCAAAAGTGGGCTTATTTTTCCGTGCAGAAAACTACAATTAAATTTGGTTACCTTTCTAATCACAGATCACGAAAACCAAGAGTGAAAGATGAACTGAGCCCCTTGTGAAAGGACCATGTTCTGACCGTGAGCTGATGTAGAATGATTTTCTGCTGAGAATAGTTATTTCTTTCTTGTATTCTAAGATCAAACCTGCTCTGATGTTTTCAAAGAGCATGAGAAGAGGAGAAATAAGACAATTTCCCTTTGATTTTTCTTCCCTGCTTGCCAATATTTGTCCAAATGAGACACTGATTTTCTAGTAGCTCAAGCTTAGGGAAATAAAGACCAGTCAGTCATTTGTACACCGAATTTTGTTAAGTGTGTTTGCCTTGTTCTCGGCTATATCTCCAGACTCCAATTAAGAAAGGAAGAGTTATTAGTGTGACTGGCACATTATGGGAACTCAGCAAATTGTGAATGAATGGCTATATGGGGCATAGCATGGTGCTGGGCAATGCAGAGTATGCAGGGACACAGAGGACACGGCCTCTGCCTTCAAGAACTGACATTCTGATAAAGAAATCAAAGGACAAATGAAAGCGCCTTTGACTTGGCAATACAAGAAAAATATTACACAATGGATCATAGAATAATGATAATTAATTCTTGCTGATAATAATTAATTCTTGCTGAGCCCTATGTCAGACAGTCTTCTAAGAATATCCTATTGTATTAATGTATCCAATCCTCTAACAATCCATGAGCTGGAACTTCTATAAATCCTGTTTTACAGTTAAGGAATCTAAGGCATAGAGATGGTCTCTTGCCTTAAGTTTCATGCAGTAGTAAAGTGGCAGAGTCAGGATTCAAACCCATAATCTGACACTGGAGCTGTGCTTTTAACCACTGCCCCATACTGCATGTCCAGTTATGAGTTTCAACTGAGCTGGAATGGGAGGGGCTCTGAATCAATAGAAAAGTGAGGGTGCTGCAGCCTAGAGGCATCTCAGAGGACTTCATGGAGGAGGTGGGATTTCATCTGGGCTTTGATGCGTGGGTGTAACTTGCTTTTGCTTCATAATGAAGGAGGAGAATAACACTCCAGGCAAGAAGATAGTGAAGCCAAGCCTCAGCAGCAGCCACAGTCATGTCAAAAAAAATAATTACAGCAACTCTTAATTGACGACTTACTAATTTAACTCATTAAAATACGGCCATGAGGTCAGTTTGATGGCTCCCATCTTACAGAGGAGAAAACTGAGCCTTGGAGGTTTTGTGCAGTTTGCCCAGGGCCACACAGCTAAAATTCAAACCTGTTTCTGCCTGAGTCTGCAGCCTGAGCTTTTGGCCATGATGTTACCTTGTTTCTCCAGGGTGGGTGGAACTGGGCATGTTTCTCCTCCGTTTGGCTGGAAGTCGAAAATGGGCGGGTGGACTCTCGTGGTAGAATGGTTTGGGACTCGTTGCCTTGTGCTGATGCCTGGCTCTTGACTCTCTTGCAGCAGCTTCAGTCAATGGATCACTTGGTAAGTCCCTCTTTTCTTTCCCTTTCTCTTTTATGTTTCTGGGTATCTTAATAACTATCCTGTATCTCAAATACTTGTAAAAAGAGGCCTTGTTGTGCCCGCATCATTTTCTTGAGGACTACGGGTAGGTGAAAACATGTCTTAGGACTCTGACCCTAAGGGTTTGGGAGTCACATTCCTGGCTGAAACCTGGCATCGTGCTGGATGATCTTGGAGGCGGGGCTGGGATACATGTCACAGAATTCAAGGAAAGGGGGTGTCCCCACCCGATGTGAGATTCTAGCCAACTTGACAGAATGCATAGAATCCTGAGAGGGGAAGGATAGAAATAAGCCATTACCTCATTGTGGGAGGCTGGGGTGCAA
Source organism: Physeter macrocephalus (assembly GCF_002837175.3). NCBI lineage: Eukaryota > Metazoa > Chordata > Mammalia > Artiodactyla > Physeteridae > Physeter > Physeter macrocephalus. The sequence goes on from NC_041217.1 coordinate 71,132,606, forward strand.
CCAACTTGCCGCCTTCCCCACGTCCCCCCCAGCCTGACAGAGACACGGGCAACCAACTCATCCCAAACTTCAGCATTCTGTATAGATATTTCTCTATTTATAAGCTCAGATCATGATAACTTTGAGCCCCCATCCTACTGGTCAGCAGAAAGTCCAGCCTTCTATTGGGAGCTGTCTCCACAAGTTTTGCCAATCCCTGCAGATTTGTCCAGCCCACCCCCACCCCCCCATCCAGGGAGCTGCTTATGGTCAAGCCAGCTCCAGCCAGTGGGAGCCACTGCCCCTTGATGCACACTGTCCCCTGCAGCTTCTGGGCCTGTGATTCTCCCCCTCAGTGCTGTGGCTACAGCCCATTTCCCACAAATCTCTGCCTAACTGGGAGGTGAACTTAACTGGACTAGGTTTTGTTAAACACTCTAGGATGGAGAAACAAAATACAGAGAGTGTCAGCTAGTAGATGTGGCTAATCTCAGAACCCACTGACTCAGTCCCAGCCTCTTAAAGATGCTGACAATGTGTGTCTCCCCCTGACCACTGGGCAACCTGCACATAGCAGGGGCAACTTACTTGGACCAGCGAGGAATAAAGCTGCATACACCAAAGAAGTTCTCCCTTCCCTCCAGTACAAGACCTACTGCCCAGTCTCCATTTCCCTAACCCCAGGTGCTTCCCAGGAACATAGACAGTGCAGATTTCTATTCTCTTTAAGAGAAACACAACCCCATACTCACTGGGGTGTAGTATATCTGTACAAACCTCTAGAGAAAGAGAAAGGAAGAAAAGTCTGCAGAGACACATGAATGTTTCTATAATCAAACGGAACATTTAATTTCTTTATTTAAAACAAGCGTTCAGGTTACTCTACAGTTTTTGCCCCCAAACAGAGTATTTCCATTACATTTGGGTACAATTCTGAGGCGTATTTGGGGCAGTTCTTACAGAAAAAGGTAAGAATATTTAAAGTCTCAAGCTTTAAAAAAACAATTGCTGTACGCCCTTGAATACAGACAGTCCTCCTTACCTGCGTATAAAAAGTACTAAGATAAAAACACACTTAATTGATTCCACTTACGATTTTATGGTAAATTGCATATCCCCAACGGTGAGACTTTATTTTTGGAAAAAAGACAATACAAATGGAAATAATGTGTTTTATTTTCTACATCACAGAATTTAGATCACCAAGGCAATTTGTAGAACAAAGCATGAATCAAATATTGTTTTTTGTGTGGTTGTTTTTTGTTTTGTTTCGTATGTGATAGCTGTAGGAAACTAAAACTGCAAAAGACCTCCCCTGCTATGCTTCTCTCCTTTCATCATAAAGGAAAAATCTTCCCCCAGAATCCTCACCCCTTAGTTCACTCCTAGCTTTATTCCTCTGACATCTCCTTACTCAGAACTGTGTCACGTGGCTGGGCAAGTTAGTGCTTCTGTTTTTCAAACCCGCTAGTGGGCAACAGGCTCAACGGAAGGGCCTTGGAACTAACTTTCGGAAGCCAAACAAATATTTTCCCTATCATTGTTTGCTCCTCTTCAACTGTTAATAGATCTTGCTCTACTACACTTGTCAGTGACTTTGGGAGCCATCAGAGCAGTGGTCCCACAACACTTTTACCACCTTCATGAATTACTGCATCTTTGGCAGAATCTGAAGTATCACTTTACAATCAATTTTCACTGTATACACAATGAAGGATTAGCCTATCAAAGCACTGATCTTTGTGCAGGCTAGAAAATGGTAGTGTTAAAGGGGTAGGAATGTTTGAGTGGGTGTTTCCAATAGTGAATAATTTGGTCTGTGATTACTTTTATTATGTCAAGGAAGAAAACCTTTTTTTTCTATCTTCTTGGGTTTTCTAATGAGGGCCTGAAAATTAAACTGACAAAAAGCAGACTAGCAAGAGAAAAGACAAATTTTTTATTCAAAACTTACGGGAATACACAGAAAAATATAAACTAAGGAGGCAGTTAGAATTGGGGACTTATATAACATCTGAATAGGGAAAGGGGCAGGTGAGAAGGCCACTTACTGGAAAACGAATGATTTTTAGGAAAGATAAATGGGCCCTTAAGAGAACAGATGGGAGCTATGCTAGTTTTGTGACAAGCTCTGCTTTAGGTGTGGTGCCAACTTTCCGTGTCTGGTGATAAGAGCTGATCACTTATTTGCTCCTGGGGAGGTGATTTATGACCATTGAACTCTTCAGAGGCTTTGCTTTTAGGCAGATAAGGGAATTCAGAATAAAAAAAATAAAATCTATTCTCAAATGCCTTCAGCTCAAAATAATTTTTATGCCACAGTGGTGGATTCACCCTTCAGTTACTAACTCTCACACCTTGAAGCTACAAAGCTTAGGAAATAAACACTCAGATAAGAAAGAGCCACAGTAACGGCTGCAGGAAATAAAGTTAAAAACAAAATCTCCCAACCCAGAAATCCTCTCCACAAAGCTAATAAAGAAAGCAAACACTTTTGGTATTGAATAAGTATTAAACCATACGCTTAATAATAAGCATGCTCATCACAGACAATCCACCAAGAGATTGCAAAGACAGAAAAGGATCTCCCACTCTTATATTGCCAAGGGGATTCAGCCCATTACATACATGTTTTCAAGATTAAACAGTAACTAGTTCTCAAGCAGGAGGACTTGACAGCACCTTTTGTCACACATAGTTTATCCTAAATTTATCATGGTTATTGGCTTTTATCCAGAGGAGGAATAAACATCTCATATCTTTAGGACTGGAGGTAGTCTTGCATACTGTAACAAGGTACCTACCAAAGGTAAATGCTTACCCTTCCACAGAAAGGGGGAGACAGGATCCAGGGCAGGGGAGCTATCCCCCTAGACGTCTGTATTTCAAAAAGATGGCTCCTTCTTGAGAAAGATGGTCCTGAGTTATGAGACTGGCAAGAGGCTTTTTAGCCATTATAAAGATTCACATACATTTGAAAGAAATTCTGAAAGAAAAAAAGAGAGGGAGAAGTTGTTTCCCTTATTTCCAACAGGGAGAATTAAACCTCTTATCTTTAATTTGTATTGATACTTACCCTTACATTCTCCAGCTTCTGTCCATCAGTAATTCAAAGATCTTAAGGCCTGATTTTATGCAGGGCCCACATTTTATTTTCATGAAAGAGTATCTTTGGGGTGTGGGGAGTTAGAAGCACCTAGTTCCCAGCACTCATACTCTTTGTAGTTATTTCAATATAATTTTCACTTCAGACAACAGCCTGCTCACCCCTCCCCTACCTACTTCTTGTTGGAAAAAAATACTGTGGACCCTTTTCCATAACTGCGTAACTGACCCCAAATTCCTATACTCCCTCCCTCTACAATCCCTCACCCCACCATATGGCCACACCACACAAATGCTCATCTTAGAGAGGTGTGTGTAACATGAAGAGCCCAGGAGGGAGGGAGTTCGGGAGGAATCTACTTGAGGACCTGGCCTGTTGGAAAAGGTAAGGGGGTTTGCGAGCCTCCCATCACTGATCTCCTGTGGTGAGTAGGTCCTGCTGGGGTTGCCCTCTGAAAGGTTAGTCTGTTCCTGTAGACCACAGAGCACTTGCTGCACTCCTGGGTAAGGTGAACACAGCTGAAAAACTTGAAACCTGGGGAAACAGCAGCCCTGCCAGGGGGCCCTTCAGAGACTCTCCAAAGCTGGGTGCTTCAGTCCATTCCACGCAAACCACTGCAGTGGGGACTGCAGACACCTCCACCTCAGACTCATTTCTCTTCTCCCCAGCTACTGTACCCAGATCCATGATTTCCCTCCAGCCTCCATGGACCACTGTCTTCCATGGAGAGAGAGTGAATCTGACCTGCAATGGATTTCACTTCTATGCACCAGAGAAAATGAAATGGTACCGTTGGTACTCTGGGAAACAACGTCCAAGTGAAACCCCAGGAAACACCCTCGAGGTTCGCGATTCTGGACAGTACAGTTGCCAGGCCCCAGGCTCACTCCCGAGTAACCCTGTGCACCTGCTCTTTTCTACAGGTGAGAAAGAAGGTGAATTAGTTAAAACATTGGAAGTGGTTGCGGTACATCTTAGCTCCCTGGATTTTCCAAGAACTGAGGCCCTTCGTTCTACTCTAACTTTGATCTTTCAGGTTCACGTCCTCCCTCACTGTCTATAAGTGTTTTTCAAACTACTACTGACATTAGAGTTTAAATGTCTAATATTAATCAACAGACACTCTTACACACACAATTAAAGAAAGAAGTTTTAGTTTTAGGGGATTCAAAAGTGAAGCTGTCTTAGGTCCTGCCTTCAAGGGCTTTACAGCCTCCTTGGGGAGAACTTCTGTACACATGAATGTACTAAGCACAAAATAGAAAGTGAAAAGTGCCATAAAATAAGAATTCAGAGGTGGAAAATCTCCAGCCTCAGGGCTTGTGTCTTCACCTGTCTTAGGATCTGTCCCTTCTCTATTTCAGAAAATTTAGATCACTCCTCAGGCATTGGTCTATAGGAGCAGGCATTCACTGCGTCATCTCAGAGAGAAAGGATAGAACCTGTAATCAGAATCTGAAGAGCATGAGAGTTTCATGAGTGGACCACATTCACTGTCCCTTGACCCTGAATTTGTATCTGTGACCATAAGCCCTCTGCATAGCGCACTCCAATGCACTGTAACAATTCCTAGTGTATTTCTCCAAGAACTACGTCTTTGATGACTCCTGTTCTGTTATTCGGTGAGCAAGTTGGTGTTGATCTTCTCCGTAATCAATGACGTCAGAGATTTCGGTCACACCTCCTCTCAGCTTTTCCTCTCCACATTAGAATCCTTATATTTTTGAATCTGTCCCTGAATGGTTAAATAGATGTGTTTAGGATTTATTTAGGAATTGTATCTGAAGCAGGTCAACTGATTTGGAAGGAAATGAGTGAGCTTGAGTCAGGAGACTAAATCCTGGGGAAGAAAAAAGGAAGAAAAAAAATCTCTGTAATTCAGAATGCACAGAGGAAGGAGTGCCTCAATGACAGCATCTTACCTGTGTGTGGTTTCCAGCCTCCATCATCCTCCAGGCCCCACATTCTGTGTTTGAAGGTGACGAGTTGGTTCTGAGATGCCGGAAAAGGGGGAGAGAGAAACTGACTGCTGTGAGGTACTTTTGGAATAAAAAAGTTATTTCTGATTCTAATAAAAGCTCGGATCTTCTGATATCACAAGCAAGTTTAAACAACAGTGGCTGTTACCAATGCACTGGATCCTTGGAAAACAATCATGTAATGAGAACAAGTCTTACAAATATTCGAATTCAAGGTAAACACTTCATTTCATACAAATTTGCTTGACCATGTCGGGGCAGGGTAAATTGGGCACATCTGCGGGGATCTATGTAAGTGGTGTTTTTTGTTTTTTGTTTTTTTTGGCTGTGCTGCTCAGCTTGTGGGATCTTCTTAGTTCCCTGACCAGGGTCGAACCAGGGTCCTCGGTGGTGAAAGCACAGTGTCCTAACCGCTGGACCTCCAGGGAATTTCCTATATAAGTTGATATCATAACAAACTCTGGAAATATTTGAGACCTACGTCCTCTAAGAGGCAGAGAAAGTGGAGCAATTTGACTTAATTAATCCTGGGAAAGAAAAATATCTGATAGAGGGGTCAATAAGTTTGTCTTGCGGGGTGTCTGAAGTTTTCCAGAACCGCGGATCCAAGCCTGCCTCATACTGAGAACTTGATTCACCTCTTCTCTCTAGAGCTATTTCCCCATCCAAAGCTGAAAGTCACAGACTCGCAGCCTACAGAGGGGAATTCTGTAAACCTGAGCTGTAAAACACAGCTTCCTCTAGAGCGGTCGGACACTCAGCTACGCTTTGCCTTCTTCAGAGACCATGGGGTCATCCTCTCAAACTGGAGTGTGTCCCCGGAGCTCCAGGTCACAGCCATCTGGAGAGAAGACTCAGGATCATACTGGTGTGGGGCCGTGAGCAGCGGCATCCACAAGCGCAGCCTCCCGCTTCAGATTGATGTGCAGAGTAAGTGCTGGAGAGCTGGGCTGTGGCATCTCCCCTGACTGCTCCTTCTGGCCCAGTGAGGGTAGGGACTGCCCATTACAGATGGATTTTGTCCTCCTGACAGAGGCACCAGGTTTAGACTGAGAAGTGAGGTAGATAATAAAAGAAATACAGGATTTCATTTCCACCTCAGTTTCTCTAAAAACCTAGTCTTTCTTTGAAATTCTAGCACCTTGAAATGACAGAGGTGATTCACGGAGGCAGATACAAGAGTTGGGCAAAACAAAGTGAAAACAAGAAACAAAATTCTCTGCTACTGAGTCGACAGATTCCAGGATGTCGATCTTGGGGCAAACTATTTAGAAGACCACAGAGGTGGACCCTAACCAGTAACAACGAACAGCGTGATGTGTAAAGCAGAAGAGCAGGACATACATACACACAAAGATAAATACAATAAATATCAGCTTGTCTTAGGTACCAAAGCAGGACTTCTGGAAACGGATGTGGTCTAGGTCAGTGTGATGATAGCCACCATTGCTTTTACTTCTCCCAGGTCAAAATAATTCACACTGACAACTAGGACGTGACATAAAACCCAAATGCTTTTTCAAGGAGACCCAATTTTTCTCTCCTGGAGTCTGTGCATCAGGATGGAAAGGTTACTACATTTAGTGATACTCTAGGTCCCAAATCCACAGTCTATGAGCTACAGTGCTAACACCTGCAGAAGAGTATATATTAAAGTCCCATAAAAAGTGACCCCGTCCAACAACCCAACCCCGTCCTCCTCTCATCATGCCCTCACCTGTTGTCTGTGTTCGTACAGGAGTCCCCGTGTCTGGAGTGTTCCTGGAGACCCAGCCCCAGGGGGACCCGGTGGTCGAAGGGGAGATACTTGTCCTTGTCTGCTCTGTGGCTGAAGGCACGGGGAACACCACGTTCTCCTGGCACAGAGGGGACACGAGGGAGAGTCTGGGGCAGAAAAGTCAGCGTTCCCAGAGAGCAGAGCTGGAGATCCCTGTTATCAGGGAGAGCCACGCAGGGGGCTACTACTGCACCGCTGACAACGGCTACGGCCTCATCCAGAGCGAGGTGGTGAACGTCTCCGTGAGAAGTAAGTTTTAATCCCCAGTGACCTTATTTGTTCTCAGATTTCTCAAATTAGGGGTAGGCATAGCCAACACTATCTTTGCGATTCTCATTTTTCTATTTCCATTTTGCCATTTTTCCACTGCGATATTCACTTTTTTCCATTAAATATCAATAATTCAGGTTATAAGGAGGTACTACAGTGAGGGAATGCTGGCCAGGGTCCATTTCACCTCTTGGGAATGATTCTGTATGCCTGTACGCTGATCCATTGTGCGTTGCTCTCAAAGAGCAGTCTTATGTCATTAGCAGTGTTTTAGGGTAGGGTATAGCTCCTTCATTCTAAGCGTCAACTATACTCTCCTTTTGGTAATCCTCCACAGGACCAAAGACATAAAACATCCCTTTACTCCATTACTGTAGGTCTAAGAGTGTCTCAATACCAACCTGTATGCAGGTCAGGAAACTTACAAGTACCAAGAGTGAATACAGAGCCCCATCATGTCCACAGAGGACATAAGCCTTCCTTTGGGATAGCACCGTCGTAGCTTATATCTTTACCTTCCTCTGTCTCCAAGGAGTAATACTAGGTCAAGCCAGGTTCCCACTCAGCTCCCCTGGGACTAAAGAAATGCTTTCTATGGGGCTTCAATTCATCCTCTATCTCAGGTTCAGTTGCATCCCAGGCTATCCAATAAAGCTAGCTTTTATGGAGGAACTACTGGAAAGCTAGATTTCCCTGCTTTCCTTTACAGTAAAACCCCTTAAAAGAGTTATCTCTACTCACTCCCTTTACTTCTATTTTCTCTCAAACCTATCACCCTGAGGCTTGCCTCACTCCAATGGTACTTCTATACCTATTCATCAGATACCCCTTTTAAGGTGTTGTTGTTTTTTTTTACTGGATCCCCATCACATTTGTTTTTAATAAATTTATTTATTTTATTTTTGGCTGCGTTGGGTCTTTGTTGCTGAGTGCGGGCTTTCTCTAGTTGTGGTGAGCAGGGGCTACTCTTCGTTGCGGTATGTGGGCTTCTCATTGCAGTGGCTTCTCTTGTTGCAGAGCACGGGATCTAGGCGTGAGGGCTTCAGTAGTTGTGGCATGCGGGCTCAGCAGTTGTGGCTCGCGGGCTCTAGAGCGCAGGCTCAGTAGTTGTGGTGCACGGGCTTAATTGCTCTGTGGCACGTGGGATCTTCCCGGACCAGGGCTCGAACCCATGTCCCCTGCATTGGCAGGCGGATTCTCTAGATCCTCCAACTCTAATACACCTGCAAGTCCAGATAGCTCTACCTTCAAAGTATCATCAGAATATGACTGATTCCCACCACTTCCACTGCTACCACCTGATCCAAGCCACATGGATGATTGCAATAACACTCTGATTTTCTGCTTCACCTGTTGCTCCACACAACCTATTCTCAACGCAGTATCAGAAGGAACTCTCTAAATCATAAATCAGATCATTACTCTTCTGCTCAGTATCCTCCCATGGCTTCCCATCTCCTTCAGAGGGAGAGCCAATGTCCTCTCAATGTCCCACCAGATCCTGATGATCTGGCTATCCTGCTATTCTGACTTGATGGCTCACCACTCTCTCCTCACCTTCTCCACTCTAGCCACCATGGCCCCCTGTCTCCTCTTCAAAACTTCCAGTCACACTCCAACCTCAGGGCCTTTGCACTGCTCTTCCCCAATATCTTCATGCTCATCCCCTCACTTCCTCCAGGGCCTTACTCACCTTCTCAATGAGACCTTCCAAGCCACCCTATACAACATAGCAGCTCTTCACCAAGGCCCTCCAAGTCTTGCTTGATTCTTCCTCACAGCATGTGTCACCAACTGCCATGCCATGCAGTCTTTTTCTGTCTCTTTCCAAACCTCCCATAGTAGCCTCATAAAGGTAAATCTCTATTTTGACCATATTTTATCCCAAGTGCCTATTCTACTGCTTAGCTCATATTAGGTATTCAATAAATATTTGCTGAATGAATAAGTTTTACACATATCATTTTTGCTTATCGTAGTAATAATCCTAGAAAATAAAGATATTATCATCTCCATTCTACAGAAAAGGAGTGTGAAACTCAGAAAGGTTTGGTAATTTGCCTATGGTCACAAAGCTTATACCTGGCAGCCCAGATTTGAACCTCGACACAATCTTTTAGCTCAAAGAGACAGAGATCTTTCCCTCTGTCTGACTTGTCATACTTAGCATAATGCCCTCAAGCTTCATTCATGTTGTTGCAAATGGCAGAATTTTCCTTCTTATGGCTGTATAATATTCTATCATATTCACATTCCATCATGATGGAATATTATATATATATACCAGATTTTCTTTGTCCATTCATACATCGATGGACACTTAGGTTGCACGTCTTGGTTATTGTAAATAATGCTGCAATAAACATGAGGATGCAGATATCTCTTCAAGACAGTAATTCCATTTCCTTTGGATATATACGTAGAAGTGGGATTGCTAGATCATATAGTAGTTCTATTTTTTTAAAAATTTTTGAGGATCCTACATACTGTTTTCCATTGTAGTTGCACAGGTTTACATTCTCACCAACAGTGTACAAGGGTTTTTTTCTCTCCACATCCTTACCAACACTTGTTATTTCTAGTCTTCTTTTTTTTTAAGTTAGAGAGTGTTAAACATAATTAAAGTTGCATACATTAGTAATATAACTCAACGTCCTTAATTTAGAGTAAGTGTGACACATTTTCTTGCTTTCCTATATTCTGCTAAATCACCAAAACATAGACTGCTTTATTAAACTGAAATGCTGAAATTTAATTTTACTGGGTTTTTGTTGTTGTTGTTGTTGTTTTCGGTAAGCAGGCCTCTCACTGTTGTGGCCTCTCCCGTTGCGGGGCACAGGCTCCGGACGTGCAGGCTCAGCAGCCATGGCTCACGGGCCCAGCCGCTTCGCGGCATGTGAGATCTTCCTGGACCGGGGCACGAACCCGTGTCCCCTGCATCGGCAGGCAGACTCTCAACCACTGCGCCACCAGGGAAGCCCAATTTTACTGTTTTTGCTTATGCTCTGATTCTAAAGAAACTTTATAAAAAAGCCATTGTAACAGGTGTGAGGTGCTGCCTCACTGTGGTTTTGATTTGCATTTCCCCAATGATTAGTGATGTTGAACACCTTTTCATGAACCTGTTAGGTTTTGCATGTCTTCTTTGTAAAAATGTCTATTCAAATACTTTGTCCATTTTTAAATTGGATTATTTGAGGGTTTTTTTGCTATGGAGTTGTATGACTTCCTTATATTATTATATATTAACCCCTTAACAGATACATGATTTCCATGTATTTTCTCCCATTCTATAGATTGCTTTTTCATTTTGCTGATTATTTCTTTTGCTGTGCAGAAGCTTTTTAATTTGTTGTAGCACTATTTGTGTATTTTCACTTTTGTTGCTTATGCTTACGGTATCATATCCAAAAAGTCATTGCCAAGGCTAATGTCAAGGAGCTTTTTCCCTATGTTTTCTTCTAGGAGTTTTATGATTTCAGGTCTTACATTTAAGTCTTTAATACATTTCAAGTTAATTTTTGTGAGCTGTATAAGATGGAGGTCCAGTTTCATTCTTTTGCATGTGAATATCAAGTTTCCCCAGCACCATTTATTAAGAGATTATCTTCTCCACTGAGTATTCTTGGCTCTCTTATCCAATATTAGTTGATGGTATATGCATGGGTTTATGTCAGGCCTCTTGATTCTGTTCCACTGATTTATGTATCTGTTTTTATGCTAACACCAATTTGTTTTGGTTACTCTAGTTTTGTTATATAGTTTGAAATCAAGAAGTGTGAAGCCTCCAACTTTGTTCTTTTGTTGCAGGATTGCTTTGGCTATATGGTGTCTTTTGTGGTTCCATACAATATTATTTTTTTAATTTCTGTAAAAAATGCCGTTGGAATCTTGATAGGGATTGCAGTGAATCTGTAGATGACTTTGGGTAGTATGGACATTTTAACAATATTAATTCTTCCAATCCACAAACATGGGATATCTTTCCATATTTGTGTCTTCTTCAATGTTTTTCAGCAATATCTTATAGTTTTCAATATACAGATCTTTCACCTCCTTGGTTAAATTTACTAGTAAGTATTGTATTATTTTTGATGTTATTGAAAATGGGATTGTTTTCTTTATTTCTTCTTTGGGTAATTCATTGTTACACAGATAGAAACATGTATGTTTTGTATGTTGATTTGGTATCCTGCAACTGTAGTGAATTTATTAGCTCTAACAGATTTTTTGTGGAGTCTTTAGGATTTTCTTTATATAAGATCATGTCATCTGCAAATGGAGACAATTTTTCTTCTTCCTTTCCAATTTGGAGGCCTTCTACTATTTTTTTCTTGCCTGATTGCTCTGGTTAGGACGTCTAGAACTATGTTGAATAGGAGTGGTGGATCTCCCTGCCTTGGAGAATGGATCCAATGGAAAAATCAGAATTCCCCAACAATTTACTTTATTCCTTCCATCAGTTTCTTTCCCACCTCCCCTTCAAAGCACGTAAGACTCAGGCTTCTATGAAGAAGGAAACTGGTGGCATTTCATTGTGGTGTCCCCATATATTTTTTTAATGGAGAGCAATCTCAGAGTTACTGCTGGTTCAGCCATTGCCCTAATCAGTGGTGAAATTTGCTTTCTTTCTCAGGAAGGCTGCTGTTCCAAAGTTAGGTGCTGCCAAGCCTCTGTCGCATAACATCTTTCCAGATGTCTAGGGGAAATTTCCAAAAGGCCAAAGTACAGAATAGATTGAGAGATAGAGATATTTCCCCCAAATATTAATTTCTGAAATGATGTCTGGGGGTCGGTGGAAGGAGCTGTCTACCTTTCTCCCCTTTGCCACAATCCACCCAGGCTCTTGTCTTCTACCCCCTCATAGTGAGTCACTTACTGTCACATACAGGCCCAAGGCTGTGCTGCCCACAAGTAGAAACCTGCTTCCTGTGCCACACCAGTCCTAGCCTAGTCCTCAAAGTCCCCCATGAGTCCTCATAGGCCCCCATGAGTCCTCATCTTTTAGATTCTTCCATCTACCAGGGCTCAGGACCACAGCCAAGCCGAGGAAAGGTTCCAAGGCTCCAGGCCCTAGATCCCTCCCCCGGAGGCTCATACAGGCTTTTCCCCTCCAGGCTCCCCAGGGAAAAGAAGAGGCCTTGTTGCAGCGGGAACCACTGGGGGGATATTCAGTGTTCTCCTGGCTGTGGCGCTGCTGTTTTACTGCTGGCACCAGAGGAAACTAGGTTTGTGTTCTCTCTTACCTTTTGCTAGTGCCCATGCCCTGTCCCTGCCTCAGACACCCCAGCTCATCCCAACTTCAGTAACAGCCACGCCACTGTTCTCTACCTCACCACCCCAGCGCTCATAGACACACTCATACTCTTCCTTGAAATGGCAATTTCCTTAATAGGTATCTAGTCTAATTTACTAAACCTCAAGTGAAAGGTAGGGAGGAAATAAACATTTTAATGTGAAGTTTCAAAAACTTTAAGTGGTTTGCTTGGGTAGTTTCTCTGGTCCAAACAGACTGGTCAACTAGATGCTTCAGCCCATCCTACACCCCCTATAAGTGGACAATCAAAATAAACTGAAAGCCGCTATGAAGAAATGACTGAGAATGGGAGCTGGCTAATCTTTATCCTTCTTCTTCCTCAGAGACTTCCCAGAGTCAAAGCCTGAAACCAGCACCTTGTGCTCCAATGGCTCTGCTCTCCACAGGTCAGGCCGCTGCCTCCCCCTCTACCTGGTGGAGAGAGTTTCTCCCTGGTACTATCTGCCATGTGCTTCCAAAGGCTTCTTGCTTTAACCCAGGTCAGGCTAGTTTCAGATGCCAGGAAACCTGGTGTAGAAGACAGGCACAGAAACTGTTTCAGCTCTAGTATAATTACCCATCCTTCATCCCTGTCTTTTAATTTAATTCAATTCAACTCAACTCACCAGATCCTTCTGAGCACCTGCTGTGTGCCCTGTACTGGGCTGAATATAGGGAGCTTTGGACCTTTGACCGTAAGTCTCCTTAACAAGCTTGAGCCTGAGGTTCCTCTGGACATAACCACAGATGCTCCTGGAAATCCATCTATAGCCCCTCACTACTATGCAAGAAAGACAATTTGGCTATATTTAGTATTTCCTGAGGTATATCAACACAGTCTTGAACCTTAATCAAGTCTCAAATAATTGCATATTCAACATAGAAATGTGTAGCCCTGTCCCCAGCAACTTATGTGCTTTGTTCAGTTCTTTTTAACATCGTTTTCATGAGAATATGGGACTGGGCCCAAGTTTGAAATAACTTTCTGATGACCTCTCTTAGGCAGTGCATGTGTGTGAAATATTTGAGAATGAGCTCCCTCTGCTGACACAAGTCTGCCTTCGTTTTATTTTGCAGGAGATGGTTCTCTGGGAGACACAGCCAGGTGAGGCCTCAGCCTTCTTGTTTCCCAAGAATAAAATGTGCAGAACTGTGGGGCTGCAAGTTTAGGCCAAGTGATTTCTCTGTGTCCCTGTGTCTAGATACTCTCATTTTCACATTCCTTGAAATGGTCACAATCACAGCTTCCTAGAATCCTTCTAATAGCTTGTATAATGGATTTTGCATGTATTTAGATCAGTTTCTTATTTGAAATTTATCCATTTATCTGAATGGATGATACCGAAGGTCATAGATTTTCTAGGTTGCCACAGAATATTTCTGGTGCAAATAGTCCTATAGTTAGGCAACATGTTACTATAACTATGTATAAAGTGACTATTAATTCTAGACTTTCTAGAGGAACCTCAGCTTCTAGGAATCTTCTTTTTGCCCCACATGTGCTCATATACTCATCAGATTTTGTGTTTTTAAATTTGGTTTGGAAAATATGGTCTTCTTCTGTCTGTGTCAGTGCCTCAGTCTTATAGTCAGGGACTTGGAGCATGGATTATATCTAATTTCTTCTTGAATTGTCCAGATAGAATGCTTTGAGGACACTTCCTCCTGATGATGAGGCTGGGTTATTTTAACCAACTGAGAGTGACCATTCTATCTATGAGATCATCATTCCTATGATGTTAGAGACTCTTCTGGACTTGTTCAGCTGACTTCTCCCCATTCCTTCTATCCCACTCTTGTGCATATTATAATGTTCCAAGGATGATCATGTGTTTCTGTGCCTCACAGGAGATGCCTGACCCTAGGCCCAGGAGTGTCCTTCCATCCCATGTGCCCTGCCCCAGTGGAGCTGCAGCAGTTGTATGGCAATGGTAAGGATTTCCTGGTAGGAAACTGTTCCCAGCCTGAGCCAGGGAGAGATACTTTGTTTTGAGGCCTGGCAAAGGCCCCTGGTCTCCCTAAATAGCCCAAACCCAGACATTCACAATAAATAATTGCTTAGGAAGAAGCATCTGCAGCATAACCCACTGACTGGGACAGCTTAGAAAGTGTTGCTTTTTTTGTTCTCAGTGCACCCCAAAGAAAGAGACCTGGTATATTCTGAGATCCAGATTATTCAGCCTGGGGAAGAAGGAGAAGGTAAGTCACTGGGGAGAGATTCTTGCTGCAAACTATATTCATTCATTCGACACATATTTACTGAGCACCTCCTATGTGATGAGTACTGCTTTAAGCAAAGGGTAATAATGTTTTGTTCACTTTAAAATCAGTGAACATTGGGCTTCCCTGGTGGTGCAGTGGTTGAGAGTCCGCCTGCCGATGCAGGGGACACGGGTTCGTGCCTCGGTTCGGGAAGATCCCACATGCCGCGGAGCGGCTGGGCCCGTGGGCCATGGCCGCTGG
>NC_041217.1:71147562-71153422 GCF_002837175.3 Physeter macrocephalus
ACGGGAGAGGCCACAAGAGTGAGAGGCCCGCGTACAGCAAAAAAAAAAAAAAAATCAGTGAACAAGGCAGATAAAAATCCCTATAGTGTGATGCTTAGATTCTGAAGAGAGAAGACAAACACAGAAAACTACATAACATATCTTTGCTGATGATCAGAACAAAAATTAAACATCCTTCTAACAGATATTGTAATCATGAAGGTGTATGTACAAAGATTTCCCATACGTAATGAATGAATGATTGCAATGCACCTATTATGTGATAAGGATATGTATGCATTATAATATATATAAATATACATATGTATGTATAGGTTTAGTTAATTCATATAACAACCCTGTGTAACCAGTATACTGAACAAGCAAGACTCATGACTTAATTACAGAAATCTTCCGTCTCCCACTGTCTGTTTAAACTTTCTTCTGTGAGAGATCTTCTCGGGCACTCAGGATGAAAATTCTGGCAGCCAGTCTTTACAAAACATTACCTTAGACAACAGACAATAGGTGGACACTTATGTCATAGTCTCTATTAAGTAACTAGGACACCTAGTTTGAAGATGTTAAGCAAAACTTTCCCCTCTCCTAGTTCAGGCAAATTTCAGAATGGAAGCTGGCAATGGTAGGGTTGAGGGGGAGGACGAGGCAGTGTTGGCCTCTCTGTTTCTTTGGTTGGCTTCCCCTAATTAGCCTGGAGAAAGGAGTGGGAAAGGAATTACTCCAGCTGGTATTTTGGAAGCTGGCTTCTGCCTCTCTGGGATGGCAGATGGTTAAGCAGGCACTCCCCTGTATAAGGTACATGTGTGGTCTCTTGAGGTTTCCTGCTGGATCCCTCCTTCCTAAAACTCCTTTGGCACAGCTGGTGCATTTCTAATTCCAGGAGTTGTTTGTGACTCCTTCACTGGCCTCACCTCCAGTCAATCACATCCAGCTTCCTGCTGCTGGATTCCCTTGATACCTGGAGGCCCAAAGTGACCATACTCCTGCTTGTTCTGTCTCCCACGTGGACCACATCTGTCCTTGGGGACACCTGGGAATTTCAGGTCCTTGCTGACCCAGCAGCTTTCTTCTGATGCCACCACCTGGGATCTGAGTTCAAGAGTCAGAACTCTCAATGCTCTAGATAAGGGTGTTGAAATATTTTTTATCATTATCTGCAGTAAGAAATGCAAATTGTACTGTTAAGCAGTGTGAATGTGCACACACTCACACACACATAACTGAACTAAAGTTTTAGGAGACAATACTTAGTGTGATGCACTCTGTTTTCTATTCTACTCATTGATTGTTTTAATCAGCTTTATTGAGATATAATCGACATACAATATAATTCTCTACATTTAAACGTACAGTTCAAATTACTTTAATAAATGCATCCATTCACAGAACCACCACCATCTGTTTGGAAATGTCGAACATTTCCAACAGCCCAGAAAATCCTTTCATGCTCCTTTGCAGTTAATCTCCCCCCAGCTCCACCCCTGGCAACCACGGATCAGCTTTCTGTCCTATAGTTTTGCTTTTCTATAATTTCATATAAATGGAATCTTATGTAATGGAATCTTTAGGTCTGGATTCTTTCACTTAACATAATGTTTTACAATTCATCCATATTCTAGCATACTTTAAGTAGTTCACTATTTTTTTTGTCATGTAAAAAGCTATGCACATTTAATGTATACAACTCATGAGTTTGGAGATAAATTAACACCAGGGAAACCATCACCACCATTAAGGCCATAGATATATGCATCATCTTCCAAAGTTTCCTTCCACACACTTGATGGTGATGATGATGATAATGATAATGATGATGATGATGATGATGATGTGTGGTAAGAACACTTAACATAAGATTTACCTTCTTAGCAAACTTTAAGTATACAATAGAATATAGTTAGCTGTAGGCACTATGCTGTATAGTAGATCTCCAGAATTTATTCCTCCTTCGTAACTCAAACTTTGTACCTTTTGAGCAATACCTCTAGTCTCCTTTCCCTCACCCCTTTGGAGCCACCATTCTACTCTCTGCTTTTATGAGTTTGAGAACATACAGTATTTGTCTTTCTGTATCTGGCTTATTTTCCTTAGAATAATGTCCTTCAGGTCCATCTGTGTTGTCACAAAAGACTGGATTTCCTTCTTTTTTAAGGTGGAACAATATCTCATTGTGTGTGTGTGTCTGTGTGTCTCTGTGTGTGTCTGTGTGTGTATCATACTTCCTTTATGCATTCATCCATCAATAAACATTTAAGTTGTTTCCATATCTTGGTTATTATGAATAGTGCTGTGATCTCTTCAAGATCCTGATTTCAATTCCCTTGGATATGTACCCAGAAGTGGGATTGCTGGATCACGTTAGAGTTTTATTTTTAAATTTTTAAGAAATCTCCATACAGTTTTCCATAGTAGCAGTACCAATTTACACTCCCACCAACAGTGTACCAGAATTTCTTTTTCTCCACATCCTTGCCAACACTTGTTATCTTTTGTCTTTTTAATGATAGCCATCCTAACAGGTGTGAGGTGATATCTCACTGTGGTTTTGATTTGTGTGATTACTGATGTTGAGCACCTCTTCAATAACTGTTGGCGATTTGTATGTCTTCTTTACAGAAACATCTATTCAGAACCTTTGCCCATTATAAAATTGGGTTATTGTTATTGTTGTTATTTTAACTATTGAGTCGTATGAATTCCTTATATATTTTGCATATGAATCCCTTATCTGATATATGGTTTGCAAGTATTTTCTTCCATTTTGTAAGCTGCCTTTTCTATCTGTAGCACCTCTCCAGTATTTTTGTGCCTAGTAGAAATTTCATTTGTAACCTGATCCTGAACTTGGTTTACAAATGAGGTTAAGGACTTTTACAACGTCACAAGCCAGTAAAAGACTAAGTCTTCTGTTTTGCTATAATATTTGCTGCATATAGTGCCTATTGCTATATTTGACTAACATGCATCATCTGAACACCTGCTTTGTCTGTTACTTTGATTTCTCAGCCATCCCCACTAATCAGGACCTTTTGAATGATAGAATTAGAACTGCCACCAATTTGATTGGGTTAATTGGATACATCTTATAGAGTCACCTTGATCAGTTGCTGCTCTTCACACTCTGTCCTTGACATATTTGTCAAAACACCACTGAAGCTGAGCACTCTGTTGGTGGACGAGTTATATTTTAGGCACTTTATGTATTGATGATCTGTAGCAAGATTTCTTCACCAGTGCCTCAGTGTTTTCATGAAGCCCCTGAATCTGTATGCAAATTTCCATGCATATGTCTACTGTTCTGGGGAGGGAGTACATAGCTTCTATCATGTCATTAAAAAGATCTGTAAACCCAGAAGGTCTATGGTAAAAATATAATGAAAAAGAGAGAGTTCCAGGAGGTATCTTTTTTCCCAAGCTCTATCTCTCCATAAAATTACTATATATAGCTCTCATGATTCTACCTTCTCTGAGATTCTTAATTTCTAATATGCAGGATGTGACAAGTCATAACTGCTAAACTTTTCTCTCACTATGGCTCCATCTCTAAGAAACTTTGGCAATAAAATCAATAACCAGAACATGCTAATGTAAGAGAATTTTTCTCACAGGGCATACATTTGAAGAGGTCTAGTGAGAACTTGCAGAACAAGCAGGGGTTGGACTTCAAGGTTGGTAAGATGGAAATTAAGAGAGGCAAGAATTGTAACTAAGAGAGAAATTGTCTCTTAACATCTTGTAAAGGAAGATAGTGAGGTTTCTTTCTGTGGTATTGAGGGTGAACATTATAGATCAAGGCAGCCTGAAAAGGACATGCAGAGGGCTGGGTTAAGAAATGGTAAAACAAAGTCACACGTGTTGTAGGATATGTTGGGGGTCAGGGAGGAGAAAACATGACAATCAATGCAAAAGGCCCAGTGACTCCCAGATTCTGGGAAATAAGCTATAAGACTGAGTTCTGAGTGGATCCAAATACTCATAGTTCAGTGATTTCCTTTTCTTCCACAGGAAGTACCTTCAGAACATCTCTAGAGGACCAGGTGAGTTTCATTTCCTGACTGTTTTCTCTCCCACTACCGCTTATAGCCCCATACTCCTTCTCCTTCCAGTTCTTCTTCTATCTTCTTTCCACCCCAGCATGCCTCAATTGTCTACTCTGAGGTGAAGACACAGCTCCGAGATGATTCAGCTGGAAAGGTCGGCTCTAAAGATGAAGATATCATGGAAAATTACAAGGGTGTCCTACTCATGTGACTTGTCCCGGATCCCAAGGCCCAGCTCAGTGCAGTCCTTGAGGTCTCTAGAGTGATCAACTAGTTCCAACTTTCCGGTTCTTCTTGCCCATGTGCATTCACTCCCAGGACTTCTGATTCACCCACTCTGATGCCGTGATGGGAAAGCCGCTCAAAGACGTCACTGAAATGACCAGGGTCCATGGTTAAAAGAAGAACCTGTGTACCTGCTCTGAGCCTAACCTAATGTGTTCCCTAGGGTATGATTTAGGGGAAAGGAATAAGGAGGGAGAAGGACTGCTGCTGAAAAACAGAAGAACAAATTTTGGAGAACTGGGATTTGCATCTAGACAGAAAGGACCAAGTGACTCAGGTCTCTGTTTAATACATCTTCAACAATTCTCCCACTGGGGAATCAGCTGCATCAATTAGTTTCCCTATGAGTGGCTGCATGTGTACTTTACAGGCAATGCATGACCCCATCCCTCCTGCTTACACTGTTTACACTGTCAATATTCAGTTGCAGACAGAAGAATCCATTCCAAGTGGTTTACAGATAAAGGAATTTTAAAGTTTATATTAACTACTTTGAAAAATCATTAGAAGAGCTGAAGAAGCAGGCTCTAGACTGAATTTCTAAATGCAAAAGCTAATTACTTTAATGTTATTAGGGACAAAGATTTTTAACATTGGATACAAGAAATACAAATATAAAATTAAAAAGTTAAGTAAGTAACTTTAAGTAAAGGCCAAAACCTAAATTTGAATTGGAAATGTTAGTACAAACTGAAGACAAACCCTGCTTTTTAAAAAAATTATTTATTTCCTAGTTCTGTCCACTGGAAATGTCTAGAAATAATTAACAACTCAATAACGATGAGGACCCATTGCACATGTTGTAGTCTCTAAATACTATTCCCTACTCAAAGGATACACA
Source organism: Physeter macrocephalus (assembly GCF_002837175.3). Classification (NCBI taxonomy): domain Eukaryota; kingdom Metazoa; phylum Chordata; class Mammalia; order Artiodactyla; family Physeteridae; genus Physeter; species Physeter macrocephalus. The sequence continues at coordinate 71,152,729 of NC_041217.1, forward strand.
GCTGCCTTTCTTGTAGGAGCTGTATCCTTGAGTTATCAAATAGGTGATGTTAGAATAATTCTTCCACTAGATGAAGAAAGACTGAAAGAAATAGAAAACGACTATTTTGTGTGAATGTTTCATGCTACTGATCAAGTTGACATACAAAAACCAGCCTAATATTATGTGCCTCCTGATGGAAGTATCTAATACCACCTACAAAGTATTTATGCCTGAAATATCAAAACTGAATCCCCTCAAGTCTCTGGGTCTAACTACCAGTTTACAGGAAATAAATGGGACAAAGGACTATGTTAAATAGCACCATGGGATTACAATCAGAAAAATCTAAACTATGGAAAAATTCTAAAGGATAAATGACCTGGTTTCTTCAACAAACAAATGACTGAAGGAAAGAAGGAAGGAAGGAAAGAAAGAGGGAAGACCTATAAATTAAATGAGACTTGAGACATGTCAGTCAAAAGGAATAAGTGAGGCTGGACTCAAACAAATTAAGTTAAAAAGGAATTACTTATGAAATACTAAAGGAAATTTGTACATTAATATAAAGAAATTATGTTTTGGGGCTTCCCTGGTGGCGCAGTGGTTGAGAGTCCGCCTGCCGATGCAGGGGACACGGGTTCGTGCCCCGGTCCGGGAAGATCCCACATGCCGCGGAGCGGCTGGGCCCGTGAGCCATGGCCGCTGAGCCTGC
>NC_041217.1:71153432-71168008 GCF_002837175.3 Physeter macrocephalus
CCTGTGCTCCGCAATGGGAGAGGCCACGGCAGTGAGAGACCCGCGTACCGCAAAAAAAAAAAAAAAAAAAGAAATTATGTTTGGATAATTTATGTGTTTGAAGAATTTATGTGTTTTGGATATAAATGATAGTATTGTGGTTATGTTTTTATTAAAAAATATTCATTTTTTACTTCATACTGAAGTATTTGTAGATTAAATGATATGCTTTTGTTTGAAATAATCCAGTAATGAGAGGGTGGGCAGGAAGTGGATAGGGCTATAGATGGAACAAGATTGGTCATGTGAGCACCGCTTCTGAAGCTGGGTGGTAGGTACATTACAGGAGGAAGGAGGGCTTATACTGGTCTCTGCTTTTGTATGTTTCAAATTTCCATGATAAAAAGTTAAGCACTCCCAATCTCCCTTACTCTGCTTTACTTTTTTTCTCCACAGCACTTATCACTTTAAAATATACTATACAATTTGCTTATTTATTATGCTTATTGTATGTCAGCCCTCTAGAAAGTAAGTTAAGGGCAACAATCTTTGTCTTTTTTGTTCACTGATGCATCCCAAGCACCCAGAACTGTGCCTGGTACATTGTAGGTGCTTAATAAATACTTTTGAATGAATGAATTACCTATTTCATTGAGGAGAATAACCACCCTCTCCAGAATAGAAGACATCTAATGTAAACACTCTACTACCATGTAACAGCTGGTCCCCCATGGATCTGGCACTTTATCAAACTCTTGTCTGGCCTCTGTATCTGTCAGGCTGGGTACTTAAGAGTGGCCAGACTGGCCAAGGTGAGCAGATGCTTATATAACTGAGTCCATACTTAACCTCTGCATCTTCCACCAATGCCACTTTTTACATGAACCCTTAGAGTAATCAGTGGAGTAGCCGGGGAAAGAACTGAATGACATTCACCTAGGGCAGGTTATCATGTCCCTCAGATTATTGAGATCCTCTTCTGCAGCAAGGCCTTTGGTGAGCATTCATATGAGACACAAATATCCTCATGCTCTGGGTCCAATCAGAGAGGTCCACCCATGTAACTTTTTCCTAATCTCCTAACTTTTTTATTTCCAACCCCCAGACCATATGGCCCCTGCCCAGGAATCAGAGTAGACATCCATCTCTGGATATCTCATCTTCCAGTCAAAGTGGACCTCTAGATGTGCCACTAAAAGTTCTGTCACTGGCAAAACTCTTCTTCACAGTCCTTCAAGTACTCCCCAGATGGGGCTACAGGGTTGCAACAGTCACCTCCAGCTGACGCTGGCATATTTAAGCCAGGATAGACTTTTTCCTCCTCTGTCAACTGGTTACAGGGAACTCACCACCAGGCAATAGTTGTTGGTTGAGAGAGAAGTTGGAGAGAGGAATATGAGCCAGTCATTATTTATTCAACTTACTCATACCTTCAGGTGTCAGATCTGTAATCACTTCCGCTTGGTGATGGTATGAGTTCTTGATTAGTGGATCAGACATCTTCCAGCTAATGATGAACAGCTCAGGTCTCTGGTGTGTCATGTTCAAGTGTTCAGTGACTACCTGAGCAAGGCTACCCAAGAGCTTTTGCAAAAATATGGTAGTTGCTTGAAGAGGGCATAGGTTTGCTCTAAAACCCTAGGGTCATTGACTGTGATTCTCCTGTCTAGGCTTGCTACAGCACCCACAAAACATCCTAATCAGCCTCAGCACTTTTGGACCCTTTGGGTATACTGGGTCATAAAAACCAAGGACAGAACTGATTGTACTCTAGCCTAGACCAGCTGAAGAACTCTTCCTTCCTCAGGGACTCTCTCAAAGATAACAGCTTTATGGGCAGTTCAGTTATTGAGTCAGAACAGGGCAACCAATGTGATTTATGTTGCTTCCAATATCCAGAGGTCTGGGTTGGGCTTCTTTCTTAACAGAATGCAGTAATAACTAATCTTACTTTGAGAGGACTATCCCAATATGTTGTAGAGGGCCAATAATACTGCAAAACCCAGAAAAGGAAGGGTAACATGTTAAGAGAATTTTTTACATTTATGAATTTATAATAGCAAAAACCTGGATATTCCACTGAGGATAGTAGACTAGGGATGGAGGAAGGTAATTTTTGGGGGGGCTAAATTAATTGATATAGTTTCAGTTGGTAGAGATTCTGGATTCAGTGTATGAACACAAGCAACTAAGAGTGGTCCTAAACAGTTGCTCTCTTGGAGGATCAAAAATTATACTCAACAGTGGCCTGGGTTAAATGAGGTTGAGATAGCAACTATTTATTGGTATAATATAGTGGAAAGATTCAAAGATTAGTATAAATGAGATTGTTGAAGTGGATTTATCACATATGACTCACTCGCATACACTCTGACTATACCTCCCAAGAGGGCCTGGAGGACAGCCCTTTCCACACATAGCAGTGAAAAATACATTAGTGATAAAAGTCCAAGCATCTTTGTGAAGCATAATAGAAATAGGCAAAGGTGAAGATACCACTTCTGAAATAAGCTTCCTGATAATGATGGAGTTCAGTGTAGCAGAGTCCAAGGAAGGCGTGTCTACTATAATAGGAAGCAAGGTCAGAATGGTAATTAGAATACTATGGCTGAAAAAGACTTTGAATCATGGAACCAAAATAGATGAGCAAGCTATATATGTACAACTTAAAACAAACTGGATGCCTGAAAGGGATTTAATATAGGGTATTAAGGGACAGGCTGGAGAATGAGGCTCTAGGCTGAGCCTCCAGGAGCAACTCCCAGAATAAAACTGCCAATTTGGCCTGGCAAGAGAGCAACCACTGCAAGATCCACAGGGTCTCAGCTGCTACTGGCAAAGTTCCAAAACTGAGAAGCTGCTATAACTTCCATTCAACAGGAAAGCCTCTCCTTCTGCCACTCAGAAAAATCAAAACATCCAGCTCTGCCATGCAGCTTCCAGAAGAGCTCACAGCTGCAATTTCATTACACCAAAGTCCACTTCTAAGTCTGGCAGGTGATCTGTTTAGTGAAGGAGAAGCTACATGCAGAAACCCTAGCTTCACCCTTCTAGTCTCTATTGAATAAGAAGTCACATAGAAAGCATTGGTATTAGGAAAGCCATTCATCATGACCTTCCATGACAGTTCTTTTAGAATGGTGAGTGTGTGTGTGTACTTTTAGTGTAACTAGTAAAAGTCACAGGCTGAAGAGTGTATCAGAATGAATATGGGCTTTTAAATCCAAAAGATTTCAGTTCAAGCCTTGAATGTGCCACTTATAAGTTCTTTGATAAGTTACTTAAATTTTCTGGGTTCAATTTCTTTCTATGCAAAATGAAGATACCATGTACCTTGTACAGCCATTATGAGCACATTCTTACTCAAGGCTTTTGTCCTTGCTGTTCCCTTTGTAATAATTTCCTCCTGATAACCACTACTTTTTTCCTCTCAACCTTACTCAAATGTTGTAATCCCCACAAGGTCTTCCCTTATCACCCATTTAAGATAGCCATATCTCCTAACCCCCATTAATTCCTCTTCTTCTTATGCTACTTCATATTTCTCCAAAGCACTTTTACCATCTGACATTCTAAGAGTTTTTCTTATTTGTTTATTATCTGATTACCCAAAGTATAATTTATGCTCTATGCAAACAGGGACTTTGTTTTGTTTACTAATGTATTCCCAGTGTCTCTTTCGGACCCCACTACACAATACATGGTAAGCACTTAATTAACATTTGTGAATTATTAGAATTATATAAAGCAATGAATATGTGTTTGATAATGTGCCTTTTGCATTAAGCATTCAAAACATATTAATTATCAATATTAGTATTTAGTAAGCCATTGATATATTTTCTAGGTCAACAAATATTTATTGTGTACTTAACATACCAAACATAAAGATTGATCAGAAAAAGTGTTTCCCCTTAAGATGTTTCCAAAGTAGTGTACTGGAAGAGATAGATACATAAAGAGATAATTCCCATATAATATGAAAGTAACATTAGATGGAGCACTTAGCCCATGTGCTAGGGAAAGTAACATTAACAGTGTTAACAGCACTTCCCTGGTGGTGGAGTGGTTAAGAATCTGCCTGCCAATGCAAGGGACACAGGTTTGATCCCTGGTCCAGGAAGATCCCACATGCCGCAGAGCAACTAAGCCCATGCATCACAAAAACTGAGCCTGCATTCTAGAGCCTGCGAGCCACAACTACTGAGTCCATGCACATGACTACTGAAACCCTCACACCCTAGAGCCCGTGAGCCGCAACTACTGAGCCCACATGCTGCAACTACTGAGCCCACATGCCACAACTACTGAAGCCCAAAGGCCACAAATACTGAAGCCCACAGGCCGCAACTACTGAAGCCCACAGCCTAGAGCCTGTGCTCCGCAACAAGAGAAGCCACTGCAATGAGAAACCCGTGCACCACAATGAAGAGTAGCCCTGCTCACCACAACTAGAGTTGTGGCGCATAGCAACGAAGACCCAACACAGCCAAAAAAATAAAAAGTAAAAACAAAAAACAGTTGTAACTGATGACCCCAGAAGTCTTAGGAGCTTTCCAAACAAAGCCTCACTTGCTCTCAGGATGAAGGGCAAGGCTGTGCTCCACCCAGTCATTCAGAAACCTAGGCTGCTTACATCTCATGGTACTGTCATCTTCTGGGCTTCCAATTTCTTTGCAAAAAGAGAGAGAGTGTGGAAGGTCACCAGAGAGACTTTAGGGGCCAGCCCTGAAAATGACATGCACTCATTCCTTCCATAGTCCATTGACCAGAACTTAGCCACAGTTTACTTGCCTAACTCAGGGGTGGGAAAAGCAATCCAGCTGTGGCCTGGGAAGCAGAAGACACAGATCTGGTGAACATCCCAGCCAGTCACTGCCCGACTCAACCAAGGGAAATTTTTCTGGAAGAGATAGTACACAGTGATTAAGAGAGTATTAACATGTGGAAGCCAACCAGATCTGAGTTCAGATCCAGGTCACAGTTCATAGCTAAGTAACCTTAGTTAAGTTACTCAAATAACTCCTTAGAGATTAAAAATGGGAATAACTGTAGAATGTAGTTCATAAACTTGCTGTGAGGATTAAATGTGTGGAGTCTTAAGCATAGTGCCTAGACACAGTAAACATTTAATAAATGTTAGCTGTCAGAGGAGGAGGAAGGAAGAATACAAAGTAGAAGAGGAAAAGGAAACTGAGTTGGAAAACTAGATACAGAAATGATGGGCTAGGGAATGAAGAAAAGGACTTAAGCAGACATAGAAAATGTGCACAGTCATAAAACAGAAAAATGTGTTCAGGAACTTACAAGCAGTTTAGTAAGTTTGCAAAATAAGACTGTTTACTGGAAAATTGTGTCAGTCTGGAAAGGGAGAGATCCCATAGCCTTGGTGCCATAAAGAGCTTTATCTTGGGGCTTCCCTGGTGGCGCAGTGGTTGAGGGCCCGCCTGCCGATGCAGGGGACACGGGTTCGTGCCCCGGTCCGGGAAGATCCCACATGCCGTGGAGCCTGCGCGTCCGGAGCCTGTGCTCCGCAACGGGAGAGGCCACAGCAGTGAGAGGCCCGAGTAACGCAAAAAAAAAAAAAAGAGCTTTATCTTGTAACCGCAGGGAACCACAGATGTTTTAGTCAAACCATGTGTCTCAGATTTGTCCACCAGAGAGATTCTTCTAGTGGCTGTGTCAAAGACAACTTCGTGGTGGGAGAGCCTGGTGACAGAGAAAGTGGTTAGGTACTGTTACTGTCATCAAGGTTAGATGAACAGGGCAGAGCCACAGATGTAGTAGAGGGGAGGGGCCCACACCTTGTTTTGTAGGAAACTCGGTAAAAGCAGTGATTGATTGGAGGCGAAAGAAGGCATCTAGGACAAGTCCCAGAAATTTGGCTTAGGCAACCAAGGGAATGACGATGCCATAGATGAAGACAGACTGAAGTGTCGTTCAAAAACTCCTTTGCATAAGTGCAGTCTCACCCAGCTCCCCTCAGTGTTGCATTTTACGTGCCAGGATTTTATTTACCAAAAAAACTTGAAGAAAATTTGAGATTCACATTCAGCTTTCTCTCCTCCTGGCCAATCACTTTGTGGCCTAGACTTTTTTTTTTTTTTTTTTTAAAGAATTTGAAATTCCTTGCCTTCACTCTTGAGTCATTAAAATGTTTACCTAGATAATCTCTACAATACTTCAATCTTGTATATTTGGTGATTCTGCTGCGCACACCATCAGCCTTCAGTTCTCATTAGCTCCATCTCAGTTTCTTGCTTATTATATTTAATAAAATCTCTAAAGCTAAGCATGACCTTGAGATAAGATGTAAAAACAGCCCCCACCCAAACGTCAGTTCAAGAGTCTCAGAAAGAGGAACCCCAAGATAAATATATCCTTTATGTTTATGCAAAAATGTGTTGTGTCTTCGGACTTCCCAGAGGCATGGAAAAATAACACCTCAGAAATTTACATAAGTGGAGGGGTAAGGGGAAAGCCTCAAACCAGTTGGCTTCTATTATTTTCTGGCTAAAAAAATGAGAATTTTCATTATGAAAAGAAGTCAGCTCATTTGCATAGGGCCTCCTTCCCTAAGAGCACAAGTAGCCCAAGTTCTCCCCAGGAAGTTATTCAGGACCACCAAGAAGAGAGCAGAGTTAGATGCAGGATGTTACATAACTTTTGTGGCCCAGGGAAAAGTGAAAATGCAAGACCCTTTGTTCAAAAACCAAGAGAAAAAAAGTGATGCTAAATGTACTAAAATATAAAGCTTTTTTTTTTTTCCATGGTCTCTGCCTCTTCTTGTCATGACGCTTTTTATTTGCTATTTAAGGTCATTATAAAAAAGAAAAAACAAAATTTTAAATCATTAGCATGAATTTTATGTTTCACCTTTATATTTTGCAATGCCAGCTTTAACTGCAAATGTGAGAGTATTTCACTCATATGTAGAACCACAGAAATTAGACAATTTGTATTTCATAGTTCACTCATCATATGTATTTTGTTCTTTTGAGAACAGTGGAAATTCTGCAAAAAAAAACCTCTCAACTTTTAAAATTTCATTTCTTAATATGAGCACATTACGCCAACACTTTCTATCTTTAGATTACTGACAAGTAAGGAAAGACTGAAATATAGAGATTGTCTTATCTTTCCTTTTCCTTTTATGTTATTTTCAGCTTACTTGATTAGCTAATATAGGGAAGTACCTTATATTAGGGTTCCTTGGTTGTTGACATTTCTTAGAATACGATTGCCTTCTTACTATGTTTAAAGCAAGTTCTGGTTCAAATGGAAAGCATGGCTTCTCGGGGCTGTTATTCATTGATGTAATATGTTTACTTTGTACTCCCTTTGAGTCTTGCTGACTCACACATATTGTGGATCCAACAGGAATTCTGTGTTCCTGGGGTATTTGAATGCTATTTGCATTTGGGCAGCAAGGAAAGTGGACACACCTATAGCAAGTATCTTCTCTGCTCATGTGCTGACTCCACTATTCTGTCAGACTTCATTTACAAAACACAATTTAAAGATAAAATTATTAGAAATTTCAAGATGGCAACAGCAGAGTGTTAGACCAAGCTCAGGGCCTTTATAAATGTAGGGTCCTGTGTGACTGTACAGGTCATATGTTCATGAAACCAGATGTAGTTATGTTGCTTCCAGCAAGTCGTAAGTGGCTAGTCAGAGGTCTTCTCCAATGGACCTTCCAGAATCAAACAGGCCCAAAACAAGTTCTCTCTTTTTCTAAATGCTTTCTAACTAAATATTTGAACCCGTCATTGGAATTTGTGATTATGCTAGTGCTAGGATTAGAAGGCAATTGGATCTGAAAGCCCCGGGCTGAGGGCAGCCTTGGAGAATGTTACCTAACACAAGTTCGTGTGCCCAACACACAGTGAGGCCAAACAAACTGAAACGTCAGAGTTTGGAGCAGTGAAATGTTTATTGCAGGACCACGCAAGGAGACGGGTGGCTCTTCCCCCTCCCAAAACCCGAACTCCGCAAAGGGCTTCAGCAAAGCATTTTTAAAGGCCAGGTTGGGGGATGGGGGTGGTAACAGGTTATGTGATCAGCTCGTGCACATTTCTCTGATTGGTTGATGTTGAAGTAACAGGGCGGTTAACTTTACCAGCCCTTGGGCGCCAGTAGGTCTGTGTGCTATGTGCTCATGATCACCAAGTTGTTAATTTCTTCCATTTGGTGGTGGTTTTTAGCATCTGAAAAACTCAGGAAATATGCATGAGATACTATTAGCTGGGTACTTCGGAGAGCAGTTAAAGCCGAGGATATGGGGGAGGGGTCTGTCATGGGAAAGCCCCATAGGGTCCTGCTTGGTTACATGAATGGAAAAAAGAGCTGAGTTCAGGGTGGCAGGCTAATAAACTTCATAACTGCCATTTATGCAACATCTACTATGTTCTTGTGACATATACTTTGCAAACATTTAATGCTGACAACAACTAGAAGGCAAGTATAATTAATACCTGCTTTATAAATGAGAAAACTGGGACTCAAAATCTTGCATTGTTTGCCCAAAGTCTCCCAGAGGGTAACTGACAGAGCTAAGATTCAGTTTCATATCTATCCAATTCGAATACCAATGTTCTTCCCATACAACAAGCTTCCTCGCTGGCCAGTGATCAGAGTCTGAACACATAAGGCAGTTGGTGTATTGGGATGGCCAAGTTGGAAAAAAAACCACAGAAAGGAGAAGAGTCTTTGTGAAGAGATTCACGTTGGCAGGTCCAGCATGTGTCTTAAGATGGGGAGAGATTTGCTTGACAAACCCAATGATGGATGCCTGTTTTGATTACTTTTTCTAAATGTAACCATGTAGATAAATTAATAAGAAATAAAAATCAATATGAAATAATGAATAGAGGGTATTCAGAAGTTGAATTAAGTGGAGGAATGGACATAGATTGGAGAACTAGCAAAAAGTTGGAAAGCTGGGGAGCTTTTGTTCTTTGCTACCTGATCAAGGTAGCAAAGCCACAGCACACAAAAAGAATGTCCAGCATTCAAAGACAGACGTCAAGGGCAGCCTAATCTGACCTAATATCCCTTCTGGACATGGTTGGGAAAATGGTAGCAAGTATGCAAAGTAACCCACAGGCATGGGTATCTCACCTCAGAACCCTAGAAAGTTTAACGGGGGATATCAGACATGTTCTTTCTTTATTATCTCTGGCTGTTGCTCTTGTTTATCAAACTCAGGTTGATGTAGACAGTACCCTCAAGGAAACTGTGAAATATTCAAGGAGATTCTTAACAAACCTTGTTATCCTAGCCAAGAAGATTCAAAAAACAAAGCATACATTCACAAAGTACTGATGAATGCTAAAACACGGATGAGCCTTGGAAGCATACTAAGTGACCACATATTGTATGAATCAATTTCTAGGCTCAGAATAGGCAAATCTATAGAGAAAGAAAGTAAATTAGTAATCTATTGCCTGGGGCTGTGGGTGGGAATGGAGAGTACAAATGGGTGCCAAGTTTCTATTTGGGGTAGTGGAAATTTTAAAAAAATTAGATTGCGGTGATAAAACCAATGGATTTTATCATTGAAAATTATACTTCAATAGAGTTATTAAATATATATGCATTCACCCAGTGATTTTTAATAAGCATTAATTACCACAAATAAAGGCAATCTGGTAAAAAGGCTGTAGTGTAGAAAGTGAATAGAAGTTTGAAAGAACAGCAGATTTTGGTTTCATGCAGGTCTGAGTTTTGAATAAGCTGGCACCAACCTAATAAGATGGGTGGTGTTGTCTCCTTTATAAAGATGAAGAAACTTGGGATCAAGTTTGATAATTTGCTCGTGGTCATCCCTCTGGTAAGTGGCAGAGCTCTGAGTCTCTCTGGTAACAGAGCCTGTGCTCCTTTACCTCTCTGTCATGACAGAACGTTGCCGGTTAGATTTTCCTTCGGGAAAATGACTTGATGGTAATATTTAAATTCTTCCCTTTGTCCAGATTTGTTTATGCTGCCAACACTCCCTCTTCATCTCTGTCAATCCTCTCTCATCACTGTATCTGACACTTTTTCCTCCAGCTGCCTATAGCCAGAGCACCTGAGAGGTTCCAACCCTTTTCCATATTGATTGACAGAGCCCTTGAACTGAAAGGCTTATCCAGTGATCATGAGATTACTGTGGTTAATTCCTCACGTCCTACTTTATATATATCTCTCCCTTTGTCCTCCAAAAGCCTTTGGATCTAATCTGTACTGTTATAGATAGTACAGTGCTTACTTATAAACTTCAGAATACCAAGTTTCCATTTCCTGCCATCAGGAACCCAGAATAGGTCCTTAGTATTGCCCTTGAGATAACCATTTAACCATGGAAACTGTTGCTGCTACAGATGGCTTTAGGGCAGTGCTTTACCTAGATTCCTACTCAAATGTTAATGACTGTTGAATCTCTTTATTGAATTGGTTATACACATTCTCAGACAGATCTGGGTTCCAGACCTGGCTCTACTACTTACTGTCTGTGAGTCTACTTCCTGTCTGTGAGTCTTTGGGCTTACAAAGTACTTGAAATTAAGGTACTTAATTTCTTTGAGCTTCAGGTTTCCTCATCTGTAAAATGAGGACAATAATACCCACCTGACAGAACATTGCCTGTGTTATTTTACTGTTTAACTGATTTAGTGTTGATGCAAAGATTAAATAAAATAGTACATACATAGTACCTGATGTGATGTTGTATTACAGTAAGCATCCAATATATGGTAAGCTATTAGGATAAACATCACTTTCAGTTCAGAATAAAAGCATATCTACCACATTTTACTTTCTGAGACAAACCACAAATGACTAAAAGAGTGAAAAACAAAACTCCATCTTCAATGAAACTTTTTGGGGGAGGGGGAGTTTTAACAAAACATTTTTTCCAAGCATATTTTTCCTTGGTATTTAAACTCATGTGTATTTCAAGGAAAAAAAATCCATTTCTTTCTGATTCATTTATACTTAACTCATCAGGATGTTACTAGAGAAGGGTTATTGTGTGTCCAGGTCACTCCCTTCCACCCTCCTTAAACTTCTGTTACTTCTCTTCTTTCTTTTTTTCATCTTGAATTTGTTGATTAATGCGGTAAGATTTAAGGTCATTATGTTATTGTGTTGCTATCCACAAATATGATATAACTCTCCATTTATCCAGCTTTTTCATGTCAATACATTTTACAAATTTCTTAAAGTATTTACCAAATCAGGTCCAGCTGCTCACCACTCAAAAATCAATACTCAAGAGAGGCAAATGTTTGTAGAAAGGAAAGTTGCTTTTAATCAGAATGCTGGCAGTCTGGGGAGATGGTGGACCCAGTGTTCCCCAAAAACCGCCTCCCAAGATTCTGCTCAGCCATGAAAGTTTTAATGGGAAAAGGGGAAGTTATCTCAGTTAATCATTGAGACAGGGGGTCAGAGTCGTTGCCATCCCCCACTGCATGCAGGTTTGTGGGCAGGCTTGTCAAATTCTTGTGATCTTTCTTTTGATACTGTCTCGTTCACACAGTTTGTTCGCGAGATTACTGAAGGGGATGCTAAGGAAGAGATCTGGTCATCTGTTAATTACTTATTCTTCATTTCTACTTCTTTGATCTACAGAAAGAACCAACAGGTTAAGCAAGGTATTGTGTGATCAAAAGATTTGAAAGTTGTGCTAGGGCTAGAGATGAGTACAGCATAGGGGTCCCTGGTTTAAGTTTAGTGACAAGACAAAAGGGGCCTCCTGCAAAGAGCTCTTTCCTGCCAAAAGCTGCTTACAAAAAGACTTGTACATTATTTTCCTTTTTTCTTTTCATTCCCTTATTTCTACCACCCCAAACCCCCTGCCTCTTTCAGATTCCACACCTAAGAGAGGTCACATGGTATTTGTCTTTCCCTGTCTGACTTATATCACTTAGTATAATGCCCTTGAGGTCTACACATGTTGTCACAAATGGCAAGATTTCATCTTTTTCGTGGCTGAATAATATTCCACCGTGCGTATGTACCACAAGTTCTTTTTCTATTTATTCATCGATGGACATTTATGTTGTTTTCATATCTTGGCTATTGTAAATAATACTGCAGTGAACATACGGGTGCATATATTTTTGAGGTAGTGTTTCTATTTCCTTCAAATAAATACCCAGAAGTGGAATTGCTGAATCATACAGTAGTTCTACCCTTTTCTCCACATCCTCACCAACATGTTTTTTCTTGTCTTTTTGATAATACCTATCCTGATAGGTTTGAGGTGATGTCTCATCGTGGTTTTGATTTACACGTCCCTGATGATCAGTGATGTTCAGCACTTTTTCAGATACCTATTGGCCGTTTGTGTGTCTTCTTTGGAAAAATGTCTATTCTGATCTTCTGCCCATTTTTAAATTGGATTTTTTTTTTTTTGCTGTTAAGTTGTATGAATTCTTTATAAATTTTGGATATTAGCTCCTTATCAGATATATGATTTGAAAATATTGTCTCCCAATCTGTAGATTACCTTCCCATTTTGTTGATAGTTTCCTTTGCTGCACAGAAACATTTTATTATGATGAAGCCCCACTTCAAAACCATACTGTTTTAATTACTATAGCTCCACAATATAATTTGAAATCAGGGAGTGTAATACCTCTAGCTTTGTTCTTCTTTCTCAAGGTTGCTTTGGCTATTCAGGGTTTTTGGTGCTTCCATACAAATTTTGGGATTATTTGTTCAATTTCTATGAAAATGCCATTGGAATTTTGATGGGGATTGCATTGAATTGCATAGATTGCTTTCGGTGGTATGAACATTTTAAAAATACTGGCAGAACACTCTTTGACATAAATCACAGCAGGATCTGTTTCGATCCACCACATAGAGTAATGAAAATAAAAACAAAAATAAACATATGGGACCTAATTAAACTTAAAAGCTTTTGCACAAAGACTGGAGAGAAGATGGCGGAAGACTAAGATGCGGAGATCACCTTCCTCCCCACATATACATCAGAAATACATCTACACGTGGAACTGCTCCTATAGAACACCCACTGAACACTGGCAGAAGACCTCAGACCTTCCAAAAGGCAAGAAACACCCCCACGTACCTGGGTAGGGCAAAAGAAAAAAGAATAAACAGAGACAAAAAATAGGGACGGGACCTGCACCAGTGGGAGGGAGCTGTGAAGGAGGAATGGTTCCCACACACTAGAAGCCCCTTCACGGGCAGAGACTGCGGGTGGCAGAGGGGGAAGCTTCAGAGGCTCGGAAAAGAGCACAGTGACAGGGTGCCGAGGGCAAAGCAGAGAGATTCCCGCGAAGAGGATTGGTGCCGACTGGCACTCACCAGCCCCAGAGGCTTGTCTGCTCACCCGCCAGGAACGGCAGGGGCTGGGAGCTGAGGCTCGGGCTTTGGTCGGATCGCAGGGAGAGGACTGGGGTTGGCTGCGTGAACACAGCCTGAAGGGGTTAGGGCACCATGGCTAGCCGGGAGGGAGTCGAGGGGAAGTCTGGAGCTGCCGAAGAGACAAGAGACCTTTTCTTCCCGATTTGCTTCCTGGGGCGTGAGGAGAGGGGATTAAGTGTGCTGCTTAAAGGAGCTCCAGAGACGGGCGCGAGCCGCGGCTATCAGCGTGGACACCAGAGACGGGCGTGAGACGCTAAGGCTGCTGCTGCCGCCACCAAGAAACCTGTGTGTGAGCACAGGTCACTCTCCACACCTCCCCTCCCAGGAGACTGTGCAGCCCGCCACTGCCAGTGTCCCGGGATCCAGGGACAACTTTCCTGGGAGAACACACAGCGCACCTCAGGCTAGTGCAACGTCACGCCGGCCCCTGTCGCCGCAGGCTCGCCCTGCATCCGTGCCCCTCCCTCTCCCCAGCCTGAGTGAGCCAGAGCCCCTGAATCAGCTGCTCCTTTAACCCCGTCCTGTCTGAGCGAAGAGCAGACGCCCTCGGGCGACCTACGCGCAGAGGCGGGGCCAAGTCCAAAACTGAACCCCGGGAGCTGTTTGAACAAAGAGGAGAGGGGGAGGTCTCTCCCAGCAGCCTCAGAAGCAGCGGATTAAACCTCGACAATCAACTTGAAGTGCCCTGCATCTGTGCATTACCTGAATAGACAGCGAATCATCCCAAGGTGAGGAGGTGAACTTTGGGAGCAAGATATATTATTATTTGGACTTTGGGAGCAAGATATATTATTATTTTCCCCTTTTTCTCTTTTTATATTATTATTTTCCCCTTTTTCTCTTTTTGTGAATGTGTATGTGTGTGCTGCTGTGTGAGATTTTGTCTGTATAGCTTTGCTTTCACCATTTGTCCTAGGGATCTGACCGACCCATTTTTGTTTTTGTTTTTGTTTTTTACTTTTTAAAATTTTTCTTCTTAATAATTATTTTTTATTTTAATAACATTATTTTATCCTACTTTATTTTATCTTATTTCGTTCTTCCTTCCTTCCTTTCTTCCTTCCTTTCCTCCTTCCTTTCTTCCTCCCTTTCTTCCTCCCTTCCTTCCTCTCTTCCTTTCTTCCTTCCCTCCTTCCTTTCTTCCTTCTTTCCATCCTTCCATCCTTCCTTCCTTTCTTCCTTACTTTCCTTTCCTCCTTCCTTCCTTCCTTTCTTCC
>NC_041217.1:71168342-71169826 GCF_002837175.3 Physeter macrocephalus
AAGACAGGACTACAGACCCATCCATTAGCAGAGAGGCTGCCTAAAATCATAATAAGGCTACAGACACCCCAAAACACACCACCAGACATGTACCCGCCCACCAGAAGGACAAGATCCAGCCTCATCCACCAGAACACAGGCACTAGTCCCCCTAACAAAGAAACCTACTCAACCCACTTAACCAACATTAGCCACTGGGGACAGACACCAAAAACAATGGGAACTATGAAGCTGCAGCCTGCAAAAAGGAGACCCCCAAACACAGTAAGATAAGCAAAATGAAAAGACAGAAAAACACACAGCAGATAAAGGAGCAAGGTAAAAACCCACCAGACCTAAAAAATGAACAGGAAATAGGCAGTCTCCCTGAAAAAGAATTCAGAATAATGATAGTAAAGATGATCCAAAATCTTGGAATTAGAATAGACAAAATTCAAGAAACATTTAACAAGGACCTAGAAGAAACAAAGAGGAAGCAAGCAACTATGAGCAACACAATAAATGAAATTAAAAATACTCTAGATGGGCTCAATAGCAGAATAACTGAGGCAGAAGAATGGATAAGTGACCTGGAAGATAAAATAGTGGAAATAACTACTGCAGAGCAGAATAAAGAAAAAAGAATGAAAAGAGCCGAGGACAGTCTCAGAGACCTCTGGGACAACATTAAATGCACCAACATTCGAATTATAGAGTCCCAGGAGTAGAAGAGATAAAGAAAGGGATTGAGAAAATATTTGAAGAGATTATAGTTGAAGGCTTCCCTAATATGGGAAAGGAAATAGTTAATCAAGTCCAGGAAGCACAGAGAGTCCCATACAAGATAAATCCAAGGAGAAACACGCCAAGACACATATTAATCAAACTGTCAAAAATTAAATGCAAAGAAAACATATTAAAAGCAGCAAGGGGAAAACAACAAATAACACACAAGGGAATGCAATAAGGTTAACAGCTGATCTTTCAGCAGAAGCTCTGCAAGCCAGAAGGGAGTGGCAGGACATATTTAAAGTGATGAAGGAGAAAAACCTCAACCATGATTACTCTAGCCAGCAAGGATCTCATTCAGATTTGATGGAGAAATTAAAACCTTCACAGACAAGCAAAAGCTGAGAGACTTCAGCACCACCAAACCAGCTTTACAACAAAAGCTAAAGGAACATTTCTAGGCAAGAAACAAAAGAGAAGGAAAAGATCTACAAGAACAAACTCGAAACAATTAAGTAAATGGTAATAGGAACATTCATATCGATAATTACCTTAAATGTAAATGGATTAAATGCTCCCACCAAAAGAAACAGACTGGCTGAATGGATAAAAAAACGACACCCATATATATGCTGCATACAAGAGACCCACTTCAGACCTAGGGACACATACAGACTGAAAGTGACGGGATGGAAAAAGATATTCCATGCAAATGGAAATCAGAAGAAAGCTGGAGTAGCAGTTCTCATATCAGACAAAATAGACTTTAAAATAAA
>NC_041217.1:71172471-71175667 GCF_002837175.3 Physeter macrocephalus
AGCCGAGAGATAAACCCACACACATATGATCACCTTATCTTTGATAAAGGAGGCAAGAATATACAGTGGAGAAAAGACAGCCTCTTCAATAAGTGGTGCTGGGAAAACTGGACAGCTACATGTAAAAGTATGAAATTAGAATATTCCCTAACACCACACACAAAAATAAACTCAAAATGGGTTAAAGACCTACATGTAAGGCCAGACACTATCAAACTCTTAGAGGAAAACATAGGCAGAACACTCTATGACATAAATCACAGCAAGATCCTTTTTGACCCATCTCCTAGAGAAATGGAAATAAAAACAAAAATAAACAAATGGGACCTAATGAAACTTAAAAGCTTTTGCACAGCAAAGGATACCATAAACAAGACCAAAAGACAACCCTCAGAATGGGAGAAAATATTTGCAAACGAAGCAACTGACAAAGGACTAATATCCAAAATTTATAAGCAACTCTTGCAGCTCAATAACAAAAAAACAAACAACCCAATCCAAAAATGGGCAGAAGAACTAAATAGACATTTCTCCAAAGAAGATATACAGATCGCCAACAAACACATGAAAGAATGCTCAACATCATTAATCATTAGAGAAATGCAAATCAAAACGACAATGAGATATCATCTCACACCGGTCAGATTGGCCATCATCAAAAACTCTAGAAACAATAAATGCTGGAGAGGGTGTGGAGAAAAGGGAACCCTCTTGCACTGCTGGTGGGAATAATGTAAATTGATACAGCCACTATGGAGAACAGTATGGAGAAGACAAATACTGTATGCTAACACATATATATGGAATCTAAGAAAAAATAATGTCATGAAGAGACTAGGGGTAGGACGGGAATAAAACACACACACACACACACACACACACACACACACACACACAAATCCAAAAAAAAAAAACAAAGCTTTTGCAGAGCGAAGGAAACCATAAGCAAAACAAAAAGACAACCCTCAGAATGGGAGAAAATATTTGCAAATGAATCAACGGACAAAGGATTAATCTCCAAAATATACACAGGTCATACAGCTCAATATCAAAAAAACAAACAACCCAATCAAAAAATGGGCAGAAGACCTAAATAAACATTTCTCCAAAGAAGGCATACAGATGGCCAAGAGCACATGAAAAGCTGCTCAACGTCACTAAAAATTAGAGAAATGCAAATCAAAACTAAAATGAGGTATCACCTCACACCAGTTAGAATGGGTATCATCAGAAACTCTACAAACAAAAAATGCTGGAGAGGGTGTGGAGAAAAGGGAACTTTCCTACTTTGTTTGGTGGGAATGTAAATTTATATAGCCACTATGGACAACAGTATGGAGTTCCTTTAAAAACTAAAAATAGAACTACCATATGACCCAGCAATCCCACAGAGTTATTTGTAGTGAGGTCGATGGACCTGGAGTCTTTCATACAGAGTGAAGTAAGTCAGAATGAGAAAGACAAATACTGTATGCTAACACATATATATGGAATCTAAGAAAATAAGCATATTCCCAGAGAAAACCATAATTTGAAAAAATACATGCACCTCAACATGCATTGCATCACTATTTACAATAGCCAGGACATGGAAGTAACCTAGATGTCCATCAACAGATGAATGGATAAAGAAGATGTGAGGTATATATATATATAGACATAGATAGATATAGATATAGTATAGATAGATAGATATAGATATACACAATGGAATATTACTCAGCCTTGAAAAAGAACAAAATAATGCCATTAGCAGCAAAATGGATGGGCCTAGAGATTATCATACTGAATGAAGTATGTCAGATACAGAAAGACAAGTGTCATACGTATATATATATATATATATATATATATATAAAACTGATTCACTTTGCTGTACATGTGAAACTAACACAACATTGTAAATCAACTATACTCCAATACAAATTTAAAATAAAAAACTGATTCTGCCAGTACATGAATATGGTATTTATTTCCATATGTTTGTTTCGTTTTCAATTTCCTTCATTAGTACTTGAACTTTTAAATATACAGGTCTTTCACCTAATTGGTTAAATTTATTCCTGAGTATTTTATTTTTGATGCAGTTGTAAATGGGACTGTTTTCTTTATTTCTCTTTCTGATAGTTTAGTTTACTAGGGTATAGAAATGCAGCAGATTTTTGTAGATTGATTTTGTATCCTGAAACTTTACTGAATTCATTTATTATTTCTAACAGGTTTTTTATTAAGTCTTTATGATTTTCTATACATAATATCATGTCGTCTGCAAATAGTAAAAGATTTACTTCTTCCTTTCCAATTTGGATGTATTTTATTTCTTTTTATTGCCTATTTGCTCTGGCTAGGACTTCCAATACCATATTGAATAAAAGTGGAGAGAGTGGACATCCTTATCTAACTCCTGATCATAGAGGAAGGCTTTCAACTTTTCAGTGTTGAGTATGATGTTAGCTGTGGGCCTGTCATATATGACCTTGATTATGTTGAGGTACTTTTTCCATGCCAACTTTGTTGACAGTTTTTATCATAAATGAATGTTGAATTATTTCAAAAGCTTTTTCTTCATTTATTGAGATTATTAACCTTCATTTTGTTAATGTGGTATATCACATGACTGATTTGTGGATGTAGAACTTGGAACTGCTGTATCCCACAAATTTTGGCACATTTCAATTTTTGTTTGCCTCAGAGTTTTTTATTTCTCTTTTGACTTCCCTCTGACCCACTGATTGCTCAGTAGTATGTTGTGGGTTTTGTTGTTGTTGTTGTTTTTAACATCTTTATTGGAGTATAATTGCTTTGCAATGGTGTGTTAGTTTCTGCTTTATAACAAAGTGAATCAGCTATACATATACATATATCCCCATATCTCCTCCCTCTTGCATCTCCCACCCATCCTCCCTATCCCACCCCTCTAGGTAATCACAAAGCACTGAGCTGATCTCCCTGTGCCATGCAGCTGCTTCCCACTAGCTATCTATTTTACATTTGATAGTGTATATATGTCCTTGCCACTCTCTCACTTCGTCTCAGCTTACCCTTCCCCCTCCCCTTGTCCTCAAATCCATTCTCTACGTCTGTGTCTTTATTCCTGTCCTGCCCTTAGGTTCTTCAGAACCAATTTTTTTTCTTTTTTTAGATTCCGTATATATGTGTTAGCATACGGTATTTGTTTTTCTCTTTCTGACTTACT
>NC_041217.1:71175719-71214543 GCF_002837175.3 Physeter macrocephalus
GTTTCTTTTTATGGCTGAGTAATATTCCATTGTATATATGTGCCACAGCTTCTTTATCCATTCATCTGTCAATGGACACTTAGGTTGCTTCCATAGCCTGGCTATTGTAAATAGAGCTGCAATGAACATTGTGGTCCGTGACTCTTTTTGAATTATGGTTTTCTCAGGGCATATGCACAGTAGTGGGAATGCTGGGTAGTATGGTAGTTCTATTTTTAGTTTTCTAAGGAACCACCATACTGTTCTCCATAATGGTGGTATCAATTTACATTGCCACCAACAGTGCAAGAAGGTTCCCTTTTCTCCACACCCTCTCCAGCATTTATTGTTTGTAGATGTTTTGATGATGGCCATTCTAAATGGTGTGAGGTGATACCTCCTTGTAGTTTTGATTTGCATTTCTCTAATGATTAGTGATGTTGAGCATCCCTTCATGTGTTTGTTGGCAATCTGTTTATCTTCTTTGGAGAAATGTCTATTTAGGTCTTCTGCCCATTTTTGGATTGGTTTGTTTGTTTTAAAAATATGGAATGCTTCACGAATTTGCATGTCATACTTGCACAGGGGCCATGCTAATCTTCTCTGTACCATTCCAATTTTAGTATATGTGCTGCTGAAGCAAACACAGTAGTATGTTGTTTAATCTCCACATATGTGAATTTTTGTTGTCTTCATGTATTAATTTCTAGTTTAATATTGTGTTCAGAAAGACACTTGATATGATTTTAATTATCATAAATTTATTAAAACTTGTTCTGTAGCCTAACATATGATCTTTCCTGTAAAATATTCCAAGGGCCCTAGAGAAGAATGTGCATTCTGTTATTTTTGGGTGTAACATTATGTATATATCTGTTAAGTCCATCTGGCTAACACATCCTTTAAGGCAGATGTTTCCTTACTAATTTTCTTTCTGGTTGATCTATTCACTTATGTAAGTGGGGCATTAAAATCCCCTACAATTATTACTGTCTATTTCTCCCTTTAGGTCTGTTAAAATTTGATTTATATATTTAGGTGCTCCTATGTTAGATGCACAAATATTTATAAATGTTGTATTCTCCTGTTGGATTGACCCCTTTATCATTATGTAATGCCCATCTTTGTCTCTTACTACCGTCTTTGTTTTAAAGCCTATTTTTTCTGATATAAGTATCACTACTCCAGCTTTCTTTTGGTTCCGTTTGCATAGACTGTCTTATTTCATCCTTTCACTTTGAGTCTGTGTGTGTCCTTACATCTAAAATGACTCTCTTGTAGACAGTATATATATGGGTCTTGTTTTCTTATCAGTCAGTCACTCTGTGTATTTCGGTTGGAGCATTTAGTCCATTTACATTTAAAGTAACTATTGATAGGTATGTACATATTGCCACTTTGTTAATTCTTTTCTACTTGTTTTTGTAGTTCTTCTGTGTTCCTTTTTTTCTTCTCTTGCACTCTTCTTTTTTTAAGACTTTCCAAATTTTATATTATTTTTATTCATTAAGTGAATAATTATTTTAGCTACAAAATATTTAAATATACAAGCAAGTGAAATTATATGTTCAACAAAATTAAATTACAATCATTGATGTGTTTCCAAACATGTTTGTTCTTTTGAATTTATCATGCCAAATTTACAAGAGTTAGTTTTTCATCCTAAACAATCTTCACAATTTTTTAGAAATTTAAATGTTATCTTTCAGATAAATTTTAAAATCACCCTGGTGTCTCTGTAAGAGTGTACCAGTTTAAATTATAATTATTTTTAATTGAAGCATAGTTAACTTACAATATTTTGGTTTCTGGTATACAACATACTTATTCAATATTTTTATAGATTATACTCCATTTCCAGTTATTACAAAATAATGGCTACATTTCCTATGCTGTAGAATATAATTATTTATTTTATACCTAGTAGTTTGTATCTCTTAATTCCCTACCCCTATCTTGCCCCTCCCCCTTCCCTTTCCTCACTGGTAATCACTACTTTGTTCTCTATAGCTGTGAGTCTTTTTCTGTTTTGTTATATTCGCTTGTTTTGTTTTTAGATTCCACATATAAGTGATGACATACAGTATTTATCTTTCTCTGTTTGACTTATTTCACTAAGCATAGTACCCTCTAGGTTCATCCATGTTGCTGCAATGGCAGAATTTCATTTTTTTTTTTTTTGGTTGAGTAATACTCCATTTTATACATATATATTCAATATATATACCACATCTTTATTCATTCATAGGTTGCTTCCATATCTTGCCTATTGTAAATAATGCTGCTATGAACATTGGGGTACATGTATCTTTTTGAATTAGTGTTTTTGGTTTTTCTAGATGTATACCCAGGAGTGGAATTACTGGATCACATGGTAGTTCAATTTTTAGTTTTCTGAGGAACCTCCATGCTGTTTTCCACAGTAGCTGCACCAATTTACATTTCTACCAACTGTGTACAAGGGTTCCCTTTTCTCCACATCCTCGCCAATATTTGTTATTTGTCTTCTTTTTGGTGATAGCCATTCTGACATGTGTGAGGTGATATCTCATTGTGGTTTTGATTTTCATTTTCCTGATGATTAGTGGTGTGTCTGTTGACCATCTGCATTTCCTCTTTGGAAAAATTGTGTATTGAATTCTTCTGCACATTTTTAATTCTGTTTTTTGTTGGTTTGTTTGTTTTTGATGTTGAGTTGTATGAGCTTATTGCAAATATTTTCTCCCATTCAGTAGGTTATCTTTTCATTTTGTTGATGGTTTCCTTTGCTTTGCAAAAACTTTTAAATTTAATTAGGTCCCATTTGTTTATTTTTGCTATTGATTCTTTTCCCTTAGGAGACTGATCCATAAAAATATTGCTGCAATTGATGTCAAAGAGTGTTTTGCCTATGTTCTCTCCTAAGAGTTTTTCACGTATTACATTTAGGTCTTTAATCCATTTTGAATTTATTTTTGTATGTGGTGTGAGAAAATATACTAATTTCATCCTTTTACATGTAGCTCTCCAGGTTCCCAGCACCACTTATTGAATCTTGTTCTCTTCCTTTGTGGTTTGATGACTTTTGCTTTTACTGTTATGCTTATATTTCTCTCTCTCTCTCTCTCTCTCTCTCTCTTTTGGTAATTACTAAAGGATTGTTTTGTGGTTACCAGGAAGCTTTCATATAATAACATAACATTCTATTTTAAATTGACAACAACATAAGTTTGATCCCTATATTTCAACATTTTTACTTTCCACCTCACAGTTTATATCTTCATGTCTTGTGTATCTTTTGGTAATTACTAAAGGATTGTTTTGTGGTTATCAGGAAGCTTTCATATAATAACATAACATTCTATTTTAAATTGACAACAACATAAGTTTGATCCCTATATTTCAACATTTTTACTTTCCACCTCACAGTTTATATCTTCATGTCTTGTGTATCCCTTAACTAATGATTGTAATAGTTGTTTTTACTGCTTTTGTCTTTTAATCTTTATACTAGCTTTATAAGTGATTAAACCACTACATTTACTATATATTTACTTTTCCAGTGAAATATTTTCTTTCATATGTTTTCTTGTTAGAAATTAAACTTTTTTTTTTTCATTTTAAATAAGTCCTCCTAACACTTCTTATTAGGCCAGTTTAGTGGTGAAAACTCCCTTAGCTTTTGCTTGTATGGAAAACTCTTTCTCTCTCCTTAAATTCTACCTGATAACTTTTCTGGGTAGAGTATTAATTGTTGGATTTTTTTATTTTTTGTTTCAACACTTTGAATATATCATTGCACTCCTTTATGGCCTGCAAAGTTCCTGCTGAAAAATCTACTGTTAGTCTTATGAGTGTTCCTTTGTACATAACAAAATATTTCACTCTTGTTGCTTTTTAATATTCTCTCTTTGTCTTTAATTTTGATATTTTAATTATAATGTGTCTTGATGTATGTTTCTTTGGATTCATCTTATTTAAACTCGTAACTTCATGGATCTGGATGTCTATTTCTTTACCCAGGTTAGGGAAGTTTTTGTCCATTATTTCTTCAAGATTTCTGCTATTTTCTCTCTCTCCTCTCCTTCTGGGACACCTATAAGTTGAATGTGTGTCCACTGGGTTTTGCCTCATAAGCTCCTTAAGCTATCTTCACTTAAAAAAAAATTAATCAATTTATTTTTTGCTGCTCTGATTGGGTGAGTTCTACTGCCTTGTCTTAAAGTTGACTCATCATCTTTTATGCTTCATCTAGTCTGCTGTTGAATCTGTCTAGTGTATTTTTCAGTTCAGTTATTGTATTCTTCAGCAGTGATTTTTATTTGGTACTTTCTCATATTTTCCCTCTTTTTGTTGAAGTTTTCCTGTGTCCATCCATTCTTCTCCCCAGGTCAGTGAGCATCATTATGACCATTACTTTGAACATTTTATCAGGTAAATTACTTATCTCTATTTCATTAAGGTTTTTTTCTTTCTGGGTTTTATCTTGTTCTTTTATTTGGAATATATTCCTCTGTTTCTTTATTTTGCTTGACTCTGTTATGGTTTGTATACAGTAGATGAAATGAAGGTCTCTCCCAATATTGAAGAGTGGCCTCATGTAGGAGATAAAACTTATTATTCAACCCTGCTCCAGCTCTTTGTCATCTCTCAAATCTTTGTGCTTCTTCAAACAGCTTATTATATTTTTAAATGCTCCCAGTATTTGAGGATGTGCCAAGACCTCTCAGAGTTCCTAAGAGGAGTAACTCAGTACCTAGTTTCAAGCTGTTTGGAAGCTCTGTTCTTCTTTCTCAAAATTGTTTTGGCTCTTCAACGTCTACTGTGTTTCCATACAAATTTTAAAATTGTTTGTTGTGGTCTGGGAAAAAAATGCCATTGGTATTTTGATAGGAATTGCATTGAATCTGTAGACTGCCTTGGGCTAGTATGGTCATTTTAACAATATTAATTCTTCCAATCCAAGAACATGGTATAGCTTTCCATCCACTTGTGTCATCTTCAATTTGTTTCATCGGTGTTTTATAATTTTCTGTATACAGGCTTTTTACCTCCTTAGATAGGTTTATTCCTAGGTATTTTATTCTTTTTGATTTGATGGTAAATGGGATTGTTTCCTTAATTTTTCTTCTGATAGTTTGTTGTTAGTATGTAGAAATGCAGCAGACTTCTGTATATTAATTTTGTATCCTGCAACTTTACTGAATTCATTAATGAGCTCTAGTAGTTTTCTGGTGGCATCTTTAGGATTGTCTATCTGTAGTATCATTTCATCTGCAAAAAACTACATGCCAATAAAATAGACAACCTAGAAGAAAGGAACAAATTCTTAGAAAGATAAAATCTCCCAAGACTGAACCAGGAAGAAATAGAAAATATGAACAGATCAATTACCAGTAATAAAATTGAATCAGTAATTTAAAATTTCCCAAAAAACGAAAGTCCAGGACCAGATGGCTTCACAGGTGAATTCTACCAAATATTTAGAGAAGATTTAACACCTATCCTTCTCAAACTATTCCAAAAAATTGCAGAGGAAAGAACACTTCTGAAGTCATTTTATGAGACCAGCATCACACTGATACCAAAACCAGACAATGATATCACAAAAGAAAAATTGCAAGCCAGATGAAATAAAATTTGTATTTTAAGGCAAGAAAAGAAAAAATGACCAGTGAGATTAAAAGAATATCCAATTCACCAATTAGAACATGAAAAGATGCTCAATTGCATAATTCACCAGGGACATGAAAATTAAAACTGCATTAAGATAATCCTAGCACAGTGGCTAAATTTTACAAGATTATAATACCAATATCAGTAAATATTTTACAGCAACAAGAACTCTCACATACTGGTTGATAAGGTAGCAATTAGCACCACCACTTTCCAAAATAATTTAGCAGTACCTTCTAAACTGAGCCTTCTAAAATAATTTTAAGAGCCAGTAATTCTACTCCCAGGTATATATTCAATGGATATTCATGCCCACATGCACCGAGAGACCTATACAAGAATATATGTAGCAGAGCTATTTGTATTAGCTTCAAAAGCAAGTAAAAGCTCTTTGTTCCCTTGAGGTCCTCCTGCTGGACTGAGATAGAATAATCTCTATTTATCCTTATATGCTTTTCTTGTCTCAGAATGAAGTAGGTAGGATATAACATAATGTATGTAAGGTGATATGCATTTGCAGCTATGAGATTAAATGTCCCCTTAAGAAGACCAAGGTATGGACTCAGAAAGAAAGGGTGGGGAAAACTATTTGAAAAGAAGGAACTGGCATTTCTCATGGCAGCTAATGTCTTAGTGATCTTTGGTGTCATTATACCAGGATGGAAACTTGAGTTTTAAAATGTTATAAAATCAATTCACAAACATAGTAATTTTTTTAAAGTTAAACAGTATAGAAAGACATAAAATAAAATGTCTCCTTCCCATCCATAGTTCTTCAAATAAAACCACTATTTTAGGTATACTTTCCAGGAAATAAAAAAGGATACTTTGTCAGTTTATATACACATGTACTCTATTTTTTACATATACCCCAATGTGTTAAGACTACAAATACCAATCTACTCCTCACTTTTTTCTCTTCACATTAATCAAGGTTGCTTTGCCTTCTTTTATGTGCAACTTTATCTCATTCTTAATGTCTGCATTTTATGTCATTGTTTAGATGTATCAGAATATTCTTAAGCAGTCCTATTATGTTGCTTCAAGTGTTTTGGCTATTATGAATAACGTAACAAAAACATTATTTTAGAGCTATCTTCCATACTTTCCTTAAGGTATTTTCCAAGCAATAGAAATGTGGGGTCAAGGATATGAGCTTTTTAAAAACCCTAACATATATTTTTTCACTTTGATCACTGGGCAGGAAACTTTGATTAGTAGATGAGGATGGGTACTTCCACTTCCTTTTTTCTAATTTACTAATGCATCCTGCTCTTTGAAAAAGCTGTTTCTCAGATGTCTTCCTTGGGGCTACTGTGACTGTGTACAACTGTAAGATCAAGGCCAAACCTGTTATTCCTGATAAAACCTCTCTTTTGGTCTCAGCCTTGGACAGGCCAAGTCTTCATGATGCTGTGGGTGTCACTGCTGGTCCTAGGTAAGTAGAACAGCTCAACGTGGGCCCTGGGTGGGGTTGGGACAGCATCTCTCTACCAGGGACCTGGTCTTTTCTTGGGGGCTCAGCCCCTGCTCAGAGATTCTTTTCTGCCTGGGGAGATTATATTCTTTGTCTTCACTGTATAGCTCAGAGATTTTTCCCTTGAGGCTGAAAACGTGGTCAGAGCTTCAACTTTACAAAGAAGGAAGCCACAGTGACCACAACACTTAAGGATTTATTCATTTTTTTCTACAACAAATATTACTTGATAAAGTCCAGAAAATGTATTACATTTGCTTGTTTATATTGCCTCATTCAGAGAAGACCCTAGTTTTCTCTCTGCAGAGGAGGAGTGTTTATCCCTTGTATGACAATGTCAGACCATGGTGCTGGACATGGGAGGGAAAGTTTTCTAATACAAAAGATGTCTCCTGCTTTTGCACACAAATGCAAACCACAGCTGTGACTCAGATAAAGAACACAGGGAGGATGAGACAAAGACCGAGACTCACAGGGGGAAGTGGGCAAGGCAAGGGAAAAGCCTAAGATGCATGACATTCTTTCTTTTTCCCTCCAGGTTTATTGAAGTATAATTGACAAATAAAAATTGTATATATTTAAGATGTACGAGATGTTTTGATATACATATATTATGCAGTAATAACCACAATCAGCTAGTTAACATTTCTCTCACTTCACGTAATTACCGTGTGTGTGTGTGTGTGTGTGTGTGTGTGTGTGTGTGTGTGTTAAGAATACTCAGGATGAACTCTCAGCAAATTTCAACAATACATTATTAGTCACCATACTCTACATTAGATCTCCAGTACTGCTTCATCTTACAACTGGAAGTTCATTTCCTCTGACCAACATCTCCCCAGTTCCCCTACATCCTACTCACTGCCTGGCAAACACCATTTTATTCTCTGCTTTTGTGAGTTCAACTTTTTCAAATTCTACATGTAAGTGAGATCATGCAGTATTAGTCTTTCTCTGTCTGGCTTATTTCATTTAGCATAATGTCCTCTAGGTTTATCTATGTTGTCACAATGGCAGGATGTTTTTCTTTTTTTAAAAGCTGAATAATATTCCGTTGCATATATATATGCAACGGAATATTATTATACACCACATTTTCCTCATCCATTAATCAGTTGACAGACACTTAGATTGTTTCAATATTTTAGCTACTGTGAATAATGCTGCAATGAATATGGGAGTGCAAGAATCTCATCAAGATACTGATTTTATTTCCTTCAGATACATACCCAGAAGTGGGATTGCTAGATCATATGATAGTTTTACTTTTAATTTTTTTAGGAACTTCCATACTGTTTCTGCATAATGACTGTGTGAATTTATATTCTTACCAACAGTGTACAAGGTTTCTTCATCAACACTTGTTATCTTTTATCTATTTGGTAATAGCCATTCTAACTGGTGTGAGGTGTTATCTCCTGGTTTTGATTTGCGCTTCCCTGAGGATAACTAATGTTGAGCATCTTTTTATATACTTCTGGACACTTTTATGTCTTCTATTAAGAATATCTATTCATGTCCTTAACTGTTTTTTAATCAGGTTATTTGTATTTTGCTGTTGATTTGTTAGAGTTCCTTAGACATTTTATATATTAACCCCTTATTGGATATATGGTTTGCATATATTTTCTCCCATTTCATAGGTTTCTCTTTATATTGCTGTTTCCTTTGCTGTGCAAAAGCTTTTACTTTTGATGCAATCCCATTTGCTTTAGCTATTACTTTTGTTGCCTATGCTTTTGGGGTTATATCCAAAACTCATGTCCCAGATCAATGCCAAGAAGCTTTCTCCCTATGCTCTCTTTTAGTAGTTTTACAGTTTCAGGTCATATATTTAAGGCATTAATCTACTTTGAATTGATTTTTGTACATGGTGAGATATAAGGATCCAATTTTTTTTGCAGAATGATTTATGGAAAGAACTATTCTTTCCCCCTTGTGTGTTTTTGGCACCCCTTTTGAAGATCAGTTGACTGTAAAAGTGTGGACTTATTTCTGGGCTCTCTGTTCTGATCCATTGATCGATATGTCTATTTTTATGCTAGCTTTGATTACCATAGCTTTGTAATAAAATTTGAAGTCAGGAAGTATAATGCCTCCAGTTTTGTTCTTCTGGTTCAAGACAGTTTTAGCTTTTGGGGGTCTTTGTATATCTATTTCACTTTTTTTCTTTGTGATTACTATGGGAACTTATTAAATATAACAGACAATTTAAGTTAAGAAATGTATTTCAATCACATATTAAAACTCTACATTTTTAGTTCTCCCCCCATTTTGTTATAGATACCACAATTTACACATTTTATATTGTATGTACATTAACAAATTGTTTTAGCTATAGTTATTTTTAATACTTTTGTCTTTTTAAACTCTTTTCGCTAGAGTTAAAAGTGATTTATACACCACTATATAGGATGCTATGGTCTGAATGTTTGTTTCCCCTCAAACTTCATATGTTAAAATTTTGACACCAAAGGTGATAGTATTAGGAGATGGTGGGGCGTTTGGGAGATGATTATGTCATGAGGGCAGACCATCATGAAAGAGATTAGTGCCCTTATAAAAGAGGCCAAAGGGAGCCCTCTTATGCTTTCTTCCATATAAGATTATAGTGAAAAGATAGCTGTCTATGATGAAGTGCACTGTACTGGAGATGAGTCTGCCGGTGCTTTGATATCCGACTTTCCAGCCTCCAGAGCTTTGAGAAATAAATACTGTTGTTTATAAGCTACCCAGTATGGCACTTTTTTCATAGCAGACTGAATAGAATAAGACCCAGTATTCAGAGTAGTCTGAATATAACTATACAGATCTTCCTCAATTCATGATGAGGTTATGTACTGATAGACTTATTATAAGTAGAAAATACCATAAGTCTAAAATGTATTTAATACACCCAGCCTACTGAATATCATAGCCTAACCTAAACCGCTTTAAACATGCTCAGAACACTTACATTAGCCTACAGTTGGGCCAAATCATCTAACACAAATCCTATTTTTTAGTAAAGTAGTGAATAGTTCATGTAATTTATTGAATACTGTACTGAAAGTGAAAAACAGAATGACTGTATAGATACAGAATTGTTGTAAGTTTACCTCTTTGACTGTGTGGCTGACTGGGAGCTCTGGCATACTGCTGCTGCCCAGCATCACAAGAGAGTATCATACTGCATATTGCTGGCCCAGGAAAAGATCAAAATTCAAAGTTCAAAGTATGGTTTCTACCAAACGCATATTGCTTTTGCACCATCACAAAGCTGAAAAATCATAAGTCAAACCATATGTATACTCACCTTTAACAGTGAATTTTATAATTTCATGTGTTTTCATGTTGCTACTTAGTGTCCTTTAATTTCAACTTGACGAACTTCCTTTAGCTTTTCTTTACAACATGTTTTATGGTAGTTAACTTCCCCAGCTTTTGTTTATCTTGGGAAGTCTTTATCTCGCCTTCATTTTCAAAGGACAGCTTTGCCATGTATCGTATTTGGGGTTGGCAGGGATTTTTCTTTCAGTATTTTAATTATCCCACTCTCTCCTGATCTGCAATTTTTCTACTGATAAATCCACTGTAAGTTTATTAGGGTTCCCTTGTGTGTGATGAGTTGCTTTTCTCCTGCTGATTTCAAAACTTTGTCTTTGACTTTTGAGAGTTTGATTATAATATGTCTTGGAACTTTTGATGTCTAGCTTATTTGGGATCCTTTGGGAATCGTGGATCTAGATGTTCAAATCCCTCCCCAGATTTGGGAAGTTTTTAATTATTTCTTTAAACAATCTTTCTGCTCTTATTCTCTGCTCCTTCTGGGACTTCAATAATGCATATATTGATTGGTTTAATGTTATCCCATAAACCCCCTAGGTCGTCTTCACTCTTTTTTGGTCTTCTTTCTTTTTGTTCCTCTAACTGGGTAATATGAAATGGCTTGTCTTTGAATTTACTGATTATTTCTCCTGCATGATCACTTCTGCTATTGAAGGTGTCTATTGAATTTTTCAGCTTAGTCATTGTATTCTTTAGCTCCAAGATTTCTGTTTGGTTCTTTTTTATGTTTTCTATTTCTTTGTTAAACTTCTCATTTTGTTTATCTATTGTTTGTGGATTAATTTACTTGTCTGCTTTTTCTTATAGTTCATCGAGCTTCTTTAAGACTATTATTTTGAAATGTTAGTCAAGCAGTTCATGGATTGTTAGGGTGAGTTATTGGAGCTTTATTAGTTTCCTTTGATGTTGTCATATTTGCCTGACAAATATGATCTGTGTAGCTCTGCATTGGTGTCTGTGAATTTAGAAAAGCAGACACTCTTTCTGGTATTTACTTGTTTGAACTGCTAAATACTCTTGCTTCTTCCATGAACTTATAGGACTGCCTCCAGGATCATGGTTGAGCTTGGCTGGAGCTTGATCTCATGGTTATTGCTGGGTCTACATTTGGGTCTGCAGTTGGCAAGCCCGTTACCAAGGGCATGGATGGGTGTGATTTCTGCTAGGTCCCTGAGCATTCTCTCATTGGGTTGCTTGGCTGGTCCCTGGGCAGACAGGACTGCCCTGAACTTCAGTAGAATGGTACTGGAGTTTGGTCACAGGATGGCTTTAAGGACCACAGTCAAGTTCAAGACATGAAGTTCTGTTGCCAGGGGTGCTTACGGGTGTGGCTGTCACTGGGTCCCTGGGTAGAACCCTGGGCAGGCAAGACTGCTTTGGACTACCGTAGAGTGGGACTGGATCTTGGTCACAGAACTGCTTCAGCAATAGAACTCAGATCTGAGGCTGGTGGGCTTGTTACCAAGGGCATGGATGAGCATGGATTCTTCAGCAGAAAAGGCTGGTGGCAGGACGATGGACAAGTGGAGCTAGAGTTGAGTTTACAGGAAAATAAGGCAGCTTTCAGTCTGTAGCTGGGATCATAGTCAGTGAGTCTTCTACCAGCGCATGTGCTTGTCTTCTCACAGTGGCCTCCTTGGTCTTGGGCTCCAACGGGGTTTCACAATCTCTAGATCTCAAAGCTCTCAGTTTTTGTTTGTAGATGGCTCCAAAACTTTGTTTCTGTAGAGGGTGGAGACAAAGACTAGAGACCTCCTCTTCTACCATCTTGCTCATGTCACTCCCAACATGTGATATTCTCTTTGTGCCTATGGGTGTGTATAAGTCTATCAATTCACACATATCAACTGGTTGGTTTTTTACCAAAGTTGAAAATGTTAGAATAAAACATATTTATTCATTTGTTCAACAAATTTAGTAACATTAATACACAGCACTATGCTAGGTGCTGAGAATGATGGGAAGACATGGGAGGCAGCATTTCTGTGCTTAGGAAGCTCATGATATAGAAGAGCCTTCAACAAGGCCAATGTACAAGAAATATCTATGTAACAAGATCTCAGTTAAACAATTGTCCAAGCAAAGTTACCAATGATGGTAAAAGTGGTTAACAAACTATATGCCAAGTAGCTGGTAATGACTTCATGAAACAGATAGACAGTAGGAGCTGGAGGGGGCAGGGATGGGGTGCAGCACAATGTGAGAAAAAAGGACCCCATAGTTGGAAGCTGCATGGAATACTTCAGAAATAGGAAGCACATCCTAGTGTGTCACCAAAATAAAGGAGCAAGATAGGGTAATGTCGAGGAACATGTGCTTTAGGGTCAAACAGGATGGGTTCAAATAAATGGGTTAAAAACTCCATTCTGCCCTTAACAGCTACTTAAACAGTTTCTGGTCTGTAAAATGGGGATAATCATAGAACATTCCTCATAGGGATAGTTAAGAAGATTACATGAAATAATGTATGTGAATATCTACCACATAGAATACACTCAGAAAAATATTAGCTACTTATAAAACAATACAAATCCATGGTGCCAAGTTATTTAGAAAATGGCAAATAATCCATTGCTCTGATTATAACACTTAGGTTTGGATTACTTCTCATCAGCCCCATGTGGACAGGGATAATATCCCTTTTGCTCACTGCTGGATTTCCATTGCCTTGTCCAGTTCCTAGATACAGTTGGCATTCCACAAATTTCTGTTGAATGAATGAATCAAATCTGTCCCTCATCTGGAATGTGTAATCAGTTTACAAACTAGTCAATTTTGCCTCCTCTGCCTCTCCAATACTCCTTTCTCAAACCCATATCCTCCCAAGTAGAGATACTTACTAACTTAGTACTTTAATTAATTCATTACTCAATAAATGTTTATGAAATGTCTCTTATAAGCCAGGCACTGTTATAAATTCTGCGTGATATATGGTGAACATGAGAAGTCCCTGCTTTCACATAGCTTCTGTTCTAGAGAAGGGAAAGTAAACAAACAGAGTAAACAAGCAGATAAGATAATTTCAGATAAACATTCTGAAGAAAATTAAATATCATCATCTCTTGCTCTGCCTCCCCTCCAGTCCTTCTGCTTTACATCTGCCAGAGTGCTCCAATAAGTTACAACTTTTAATCTTGTCACTTTCCTACTTGAAACGTTTCCATGGCTCCCTGTTACTCTTATGATGAAACCATAGCTACATATCATCCATAACTTAGGCCCTGCCTATCTGTCTAATCTGATTTCCCCTAAACTCTCTACCTTCCAGAACCACTCCCCCATTCAACTTCTGAACACCAGTGCTATTTCTTCATGTCTGTGCCCTTTCTGTCTTAATTACACCCCCCATCAGCTCTTGCCACACACAAACACCTTTGCCTGGCTGACTCCTATGTTCTCATTCAGTCTTCTCAAGCATCACTTCCTTCAGGTATCTTTCATGGTCCTCCCACCCTCTTGGCCGCACACTGACTCACACACACAGACCCTACATACTGGGATGGGTGATGCTTCTGCCTTCAAGATGCCCCATGTGTATTTCTATTACTACACTTATACCCTGTATTATAATTATATTATTTTGCTTCAGGTTTCTGTTTATCCCACCAATCAACTTCTTTTATCAGATACCATTTTTTATTCATCTTTTTTATTCACACTTTAGTCCAAGCACAATGACCAGTATAAATAGACATTTGACAAATGACTATTACATTAAAAAATAAATTTTAAGGAAAGAAATAATAAATGAATGAAAACAAACAAACAAACAAACAAACATTCCCTTTGAAAAGCAAAAGATTCCTTGCTCTGTGCTCATCTCTGGCTCTTTATATTTTTACAGCTCCTGTCAGTGGACAATTTGGTGAGTTCTCCTTTCTTATGTACTTCAGTGTCCCTGGATAAGAGTGTCTCCCTAATAAATATGAAATATTTTTGATGATTGCCTGAGGATCTCTAATATCTCCTGTTTCTCTTGCTGAGGTCGGCAAAGATGTGAAAGTGTCACCTGGTCTATTGGCATTGCCCAAGAGCCAGGATAGCCACAATCATCCTCTGACCCTCCCTGGAAGAAGCAACAAATGTACAAGCAACTCCTGGCCTTCACTAGGTCCTGCACTTACTCCTATTGCAAATGGACCCCAGATAACAAGGCAGGACATCTTAACTCCATATCAAATGTGCAGGACTTGGGATAAGATGTTCTCCAATCAGCAAGCCTGCAGAACTTCTCTGAAAACATCACACTGTGGAGACACCAGTGGGAATGTTGCATTCTTTAAAGTTTTAGGAGTAAAATCCTCCAGGAAATGTGTGGGGAGCATAAGAACATCCAACAAATGGGCCCTTAAAAGGAAGAAATGCACCAAAAGAGGAGATTGAGGGAGAAGACAAATTGTCTGTATACACATTTTTTTAAAGTTCTGACACTTAATTGCCAATATTTTGGGTCAGAGAGTATTTTGGATATTTGAGGACTCATAAATAGCAAGAACTCACTACCACCTCTCTCCTGTCCAAAATCAGCTGCCCAGTGTTTCATCCTTAATTAGATCACTTCTGGATTCTAGCTAACAACTTGTCCATTCCTTGCTCTACCACAATTAGCTATGATGGGATTTTTCTGGGCATTTCCTGGGCATAATCTATAAGATGAAAGTGTTAGACAAGTTAATCTCTCAAGCTTTTTCCAATGCCAAAATCTTAATATGATTTATCCTTTTTTGGAAAGTGCAAAATTGTGATTTTAACAACTCCCTGGGGAGTTCTTATGAGTTTACGAACAGGATGAAGTGACAGGGACAGGGGATGACATTTCCCAGGATCCAATTCCATAACAGCCTAACCTACCATTTTTTTCCCATTGATATTTGGCAGTGAACCTTGCCTGGTATCACCCTCTTGAAATCATTTTGCCTATTGTCATCCCCTCAGCAATCACTTTCTGCTGGGTGAGTGTTTTGGTTGAAACACAGACTTGAGCAATCAGTGACCTTTCCAGGGGGATTTCTTAGGGATTCTCCAAAGCCAGGACCTCCAGTTTGGGACTCACAAACCACTGTGATGGGAACTGCAGGCCACTCCACCTCAGATTCTTTCTCTTTCATCCACAGCAACTGAACAAAAATCTGTAATTTTCCTCCATCCTCCATGGACCACTGTCTTCCAAGGAGAGAATGTGACACTGACTTGCAAAGCATTTCACTTTGATGCATCAAAGAAAATAAAATGGTACCGTTGGTATCTTCTGGAAGAAATACAAAGTGAAACCTCAGGAAACACCCATGAGGTCCATGAATCTGGAGATTACAGATGCCAGGCCCAGGACTCACTCCCGAGTAATCATGTGGGCTTGATCTTTTCTCCAGGTGGGAAAGAAATGAAAGAAAAAAGTTTAGAAATAATAAAGTTACCCAGAACTCAGCTATATTTACTAATTCAAAAGCTATAGAAATAAGGCCCAGGAATTTATATATTTTACAAGCTGCTCAGGTAAAAGGAAATTTGAGAAGCAATTTATCTGAATGGTTTCTGAAACTATGTATAGTTTGAGGCTTATAAAATTTATTTGGAATAATAATCTACATGAGGGTTTGTTAATATTTGACAGATAGATAGATAGAATAGATAGATAGATAGATAGATAGATAGATGATAGACAGAAATTTCCATTTCTGTCCTAAAGCCACCTGTTTTCAGTTGAAGCAGTATCTTTCTAGTTATAATGTTCTTAATTTAGTGAACAAGGAAGCAGTATAGTAGCAAAGAGCTAAGAGCTTCTTTGACCTGACAATTCCCCTCTTAAGAATTTACCTACTGAAATAATCATAGATATATACAACCAAAACAGAAGAACATTAAATGGTCAAGAAAAGAAAACTCATTAAATAAATTACCTTACTGCCATCGTAGGAAAACTTTGTGGTCATTGAAAACCAGATTAAGGAATGATATTGATGACATAGGAAAGTGTTCATAACAATGTAAGTGAAAAGCAAATTATCAAGTAGATAAATATTTTAATTTCATAAAAAGAAAAGAAATACACACAGACTCTCATATACGTGTACATAGAAAAAAGAACTTGAAAAAATCTGGGTGGTGAGATGATAAGATTAATTTACATTTCCGTTTACAAAATTTTCTCAAACATATGTGTTCCTTTTAAAACCAGAAAAAAAGAGGGATTTCCCAGGTGGTCCAGTGGTTTGGACTCTGCACTTCCATTTCAGGGTCATGGGTTTGATCCCTGGCTGGGGAACTAAGATCTTGCAAGCTGCACATCATGGCCAAAAAATAAAATATAAGATAGATATATAGATAGATAAGACCAGAAAAAAAGAAATGATAATTATTTTAAGAATCCTTTTTCCTTCGTCCCTTTCTTATAAAATCTATTGGAATAATAATGAAAAGAAGGGAGAAACAATCAGATGAAACAAACAACTGCCCTTGTGTTTCCTACAGCCAACCTAATCCTGCAGGCTCCACTTGATGTGTTTGAAAACGAATCTGTGATTCTGAGATGCCGAGCAAAGGCAAACAGAGTACTGAATACTATAAAGCTGTACAAGAATGAAAAAGTCCTTGAAGTCCTTGAAAAATCCTCTGAATTCCATATTCATCAGGCAAGTCTGAAGGACAATGGCAAATATCACTGTATTGGAGTTAAGGAAGATGATCAGTTGGTTTCTTCAAACTCGGTCAAAATTGAAGTCCAAGGTAAAGCCTTCATTATTTTGTGAAATAGGTTAGTCAAAAGGAGGACTCCTGAGATTGTAGAGGATAAAGAGGGTGGACTGTAATACCATTGAACCTCAGGGCACAGTCCTACAAGGAACAGAGAAAGTACTACTGTGCTTTGGGCTGAAGAATATTAGGAATCAAAGGTGGCATCTCTTCTGCCTGCTTTTGTATGCTCTGATTTCTGGTGCTGAGGATAAACTGTGTTTTTCTCCATAGCAGTTCCAAGCCTCACTGCTCTGGGGACTGTTGTGATTCTTCTCTCTAGAGCTGTTTCCAAGTCCTGTGCTGAGAGCCAGCTCCACCCAGCCCACCGAAGGAGGAGCAGTGACTCTGACCTGTGAGACCCAGCTCTCTCCACAGAGGCCAGATGTCCAGCTCCAGTTTCACTTCTTCAGAGACAGATGGCGCCTGGGGTCAGGCTGGAGAAGCTCCCCAGAATTCAAGATCCCCGCCATATGGAGAGAAGACTCAGGGTTTTACTGGTGCCAGGCACAGAGCATGAATTCCTCTGTCCAGAAACAGAGCCAGAGATTACAGATACAGGTGAAAAGTGAGTGTTAGTGAGGTGAGACTTGCTAGGACTGGGGTTGGGAAGGGCCGGGCAGAGTGGCACAACAGTTGTTTATTTTTTTCTTTCAATCCCATGAGATACAACTCTTTCTTTTTCTTCTGAAGTTTCTCTTCCTTGACACCATTTTTTTTTCCTGGTAGGCCTATAGGCATAAGCCATGGGCTATGGCAGAGCCCTCCGACTGGGCTGGATGGACTCTGCTCAGCCAGATGGACAGATTCCTAGAATGCTAGATCCCTGGAGCAGAGCACTTAAGAATAAAAAAAATAAAGGACAAGAGCTTGGGGAGTAAATGGTTTCAACTTGCTCTCTTTAGGGATGGTGTTTTACACACAATTAATTTTCCCTAAGTCTCTGAAACTGTGTAGGCCCTCAATCATGACTGTTAACCAATTGTCAAATGCCTCTTCTGATTAAATTTGACCTATCTCATAGGAGACGTGTTTGAGCATTAGGAAAGATGCAGATCTGGGGTGCATGCTTTCCTGAGTGAGGAAGGGGTGAAAGTGGTAGAATTCTCCATAAATTCACTCCCATTCCTAAGCAAAGAAGAAGATTCTATGTTTCTTCTAAACTGTCCAGATTTTATTAATCTTTGCTCTCCAGTCACAGGCAACAGGTTTTTCTTAGGTCCCTGGTTTGGACTGGAAAATTGAGAGGAAGTGGAGAGGGTGTTACCCAACAGTTGCAACATAGTAATTTCTAGCATAGGATCTCCCCCAGCATAACTGATGGAACCCCAATCTCAAACCCTACTCCCTCTCTGTTCCCAGGTATCTTCCCTTGTTCTTCAAGCCCCCAGGATGACTCAAAAAGGCACTGCCCTAAGCCAACATCCTAGTGTAAAACCACAACCACCTGGAGTATAGAACACTTTCATCACAGATTTTCCCAGTTTTAGGAGGATTGTTATGGGTCCACCTCCTCTGACCATCTAACTGACCGGCAGAGGTGTTAAGAAGTGCTTATTCCAGGGCAAGCTTGCTGTATATGCCAATGATTGATTTCCAGCTAGCCATTGCAGTTGTCACAGCTTCAGATCAAGCATCTCTGATGGCAGGTCTTCCTGTCCCCTTCACCATCCACCACTTCCCCCCAAGCAGCACCACTGTTGGGAACCTGGTGTAATTTCCAGAATGATTAGTCCATGTTCTACAGGTAGGGCATGAGGGGAAGGTGGGCAGGGTTGCCTCTTTTTCTTGTGCCAGATGCTCCACCAGTTCATTAGGGAGTTGAAGTTCTCCCAAACCATGGATGGACCACAGTCTCTCCACCACTTTCTCCCTCGTCCCAAGGAACAAGCTCAATTCTACCCAGGCCAACTTCCTATCGGGTCAGCAGACTTAGCCCTTCCCATTCTGAGACTCTTCTTCTATGACTCATTCTGTGACACCCCAATACCAAGAATCTCACATGTCATTTTTATTAATTTAGAAGTTGTTCCTGACATCCGTATATACCCTCGCCCAAAGTTGGTGTTTGAAGGGCAGGAGCTGGTGCTCATCTGCTCAGTAAATGGAGTTCCAGGGCCCATCACAGTTTCTTGGTACAGAAAATTCAAAAAGCTGAGGACAGGAAGAAAGCTTCACACTTCCTCAGAAACAGAATTCAAGATCCCTGTGGTGACAAACAGCTATGATGGAGAGTATTACTGTGTTGCCAGCAATAGTCGCTCCTCCTTCCACAGTGACCCAGTGACCATCAATGTGAAAGGTGTGTCTGTCAGATATTATATGAGGGATGGCTTTTCAAACTTCGTGAAGACCACAAGGTGGATGTGTGGGAGTGAATGTTGATAGTTGCCAATAATTTACTACTCTGAATAATCTACCAGAAGTTAGAGACTAACAGGAGTGGGATTTAGTGATAGAAGGAGTTGTGGGAGCTTTTGGAAACTCCTAGAAATGGAGGTCAGAGAAAGTACTCAGTGATTGGCATATGTCTGGACTCTTCATATTTACAAATTACTTTTTAGCTTAAATGCAGTGGCTCCTGGGATAAAACCAGAACAAACAGAATTTTAGAACTGGAACAATCTGGGGCCATGTCTCTTCACAAGCCTCCTTGATTTAAGGATGTTCAGGGATTCCCTCCCTCCCACTACCTCGTTGTCTCTTTCAGTTCCAAATGAGCACATCCTTTCACCACCCTCAGGGCTCCTAGGGCACAGGATATTAGGAAGAATGAGATAGAGTTCCAGATCTTCCCTGTGAAACCAAGGGAGCCTCTCTTTCAATTCTGTATCAGTTTTATCATAAGGCTGAAATCCTGAGGACCCCAGACCCCTATAGTAGAGGAACGTCCCTAAATCTCTCTGCCCACAGAACATTCTAGGAATAACTCCTGTACTCAGACAATGGCCTGGGGACCCAGGCAGTGAGGAGAGGCCACTCTCCACCAGAAGTGAGTTAAGTCTGACCACCAGAAGTCACAGGATCAGGTTGTTTGTTACCTCACAGTCTAAAGACTACAGCTACAGAAATTCACAGGCTTTTGTTTCACATGGCATCACGGCAGGTTCATTGCCTCTGTTTGGCAGATCTGAGCTCCTTCCTGTGACCACACTCTCAGGAATTCCTTACAGTGAATCATCAACAGTAAAATACACAGTCTGACCAAAACTCTCCTAACATAGCTGTGAAAACTTTTCAGGGTCCAGATTCTGTCAGAGTTCACCATTATTTGGTTTAGATGATACGCAGTCTTTGATTTTTCTGTCAATCAAAAAAGAAATAGTCCAGTGATTCCTGGGTCTAATCTTCCTCTTACTGAATCCCAACAAATCTCTACTCCCTTACCTACTTCCTGCTTCTTCCCCAATTCATCTATATTAGCCTGCTCAGGCTGCCATAACATAATACCACAGACTGGGTGGTTTAACAACAGAAATTTATTTTC
The DNA here is from genome assembly GCF_002837175.3 of Physeter macrocephalus. Lineage (NCBI taxonomy): Eukaryota > Metazoa > Chordata > Mammalia > Artiodactyla > Physeteridae > Physeter > Physeter macrocephalus. The sequence goes on from NC_041217.1 coordinate 71,196,374, forward strand.
TCACAGGTCTGGAGGTTAAAAGTCCAAGATCAGGTGCCAGTAAGATTGGTATTTAATCAGGGCTCTCTTTCTGGCTTGCGGTAGGCCACCTTCTCTCTGTGTCCTCAAATGACCTTTCCTCTGTGTCCTGGGAGAGAGAGAGGCCTCTCTCTTCCCCATCTATAAGGACACCAGTCCCATCTGATTAGGGCCCCACCCTTATGACCTCATTTGACATTTATTTCCTTAAAGGCCCTATCTCCAAATACAGTCATATTGGAGATTAGGGCTTCAACATATGTATTTGGAAGGGACAAAGTTCAGTCCATAACACAATTCTAATATCCCCATTGGCTCCCAGGTCTTTGAACAACTGTCTCTATCCTGTGGGCCTCATCCTTTGACAAGTTCAGATACCATCACACCCCTTAATATGTCTGCAGCATCTCTCTCTCTCCCCTTCCTTGGTCCCTGGCATCTACAGAATTCACTGTTTTTCTCTTTTCTTTCTTTATTCTTCAAATCCCCAGATACTTGAGTTTCCAATCAATCTTAGTAGTTCTCAAATCATTTCTCTATCCCAGAGTTGTGGAAATATCTGTTGTTCCAATCAACAATTAATTATTGGCAATAACCAATGTGCAAATCCATGTAGGATACAGACAGGTAGCAACATCACAGTTACTCCAACCATGTAACTATAGTTACTACACCACCTCAAACTACACCACCTACTTTACCAGTATCTGATGCCATCGTACCCTGAAATCTATTAAGGTAGTTGTGGTAGTGAGAGGAAAATAACTTCTGTAGAGCCCTGTGCTGTTCCCTTCATTGGTGGCAAACTCCAGTTCCACTTTCAAGGAGATGATATGATTCAGCATTAGACCATGAGTAAGGAGACAGACTCAGGTCCTATCTGGTCCTGAAAACAGCCTGCTGAGGGACCACAGGTGGATCTCCTAAACTTTTCCTGACTCAGTTTTCTCACCTGTAAATAGAGAGGGTCAGGCTGGATGCAGGGAGAGTGTAGGAACAGAGGAGAGGGTCCTGGAAGAGTATGTGAATCTGGAACAGAAATGGGCCAAGGGCACAGACCTGAGGCCAATCCCAGCAAAGGGAGAAGTGTAGAGCAGGGACTGATAAGAAGACTCAGAGAGGCTTGGCAGGTGAGGGAACAGATCTTCCACGGTCATATGGCAAAGGGAAGGGAAAAGGTAAATCTGTCAGCCTGGTGGAAGCAAAATAAGGGACTTCTTCCCGAAAAACATCATTTCCTCTGGAAAACAGGAATGAAGGTCACCTAACAAAGGGATACAGGAGACGAGAAGGGCCAGGTCTGATGGGAAAGGAGAAAACCAGCATGGAAAACAGGAGAGAGCTGGGGGGAAAAGCCTGGGAGGCACTGGGCTGCCCTGAGGGCCAGTGGACTTGAGACTGGACATCTCACTAGCCACTGATTGAAAGCTCCAGGAAGTGGCAGGTGCAACTGTTGACTAAGTATTTCTATCCCTCAGTCCCTGTGTCTCAACCTGTCCTCACCCTCAGCCCCCCTGGGACCCAGACTCTTGTGGGAGATGAGGTGAACTTCGACTGTGAAGCTCAGAGAGGTTCTCTGCCCATCTGGTATCAGTTTTTTCGTGAAGGTGTGCTGCTCAAGAAGATAGAAGCTACTTTATGGAGAACAACATCCTATAGATTCTCTCTGACTGCAGAGCATTCTGGGAACTACTACTGCACAGCTGACAATGGCCTTGGCCCCCAGAGCAGTGAGACCCTGAGACTCTCTGTCATCGGTAAGCTCTGGATTCCTGCCAGTGACCCATCCCTGACCCAGATCCTCTCGCACCAACCCCTTCAGAGGTCTGAATGGATCTTCCAGTTTCCTACCCCAATCAACCTCATGCCCATCTTGGCTCCCTTCTCATAGAACCAGCTATCTGTGAGCCTTAATTCTCATCCATCCCTGGCTCAGCCAGACCCCTATGATAGCTCAGAACCTTCCCCAGCTTTACCAAATGAATTTTTTTTCTCAAATTATCTTCTCAGGCCCTGTATGTTCAGTCTCCAAGCCAATTTCTCTTAACTCCATGCACAGAAGCATCTCATATTTCCTCAATAACACTTACATATTAATTTAGCTACAAGCACAGTCATATGGGAATATAGTGGGTAAGACCTTACTTTCTCCAAAGGGTTCTCAAGCAGTTCAAGCTCTTCCAGTAGGTTTAAAGAGGGCTGAAGGTGAAGGGAAGGGAGGAAATGGCTTCCTGGAAACCAGCTCATTTGTTTTCTGGGGTTTCCGTGATCTTTTGACTTAACCCAGTAAAATAAGTGTCATTTCATTGTACTATGTTTTTAAAATTTTTGTTGCAGTATGACATACATTTATGAAGGTATATGAACCATAGGTGTACAGGTCATGGTTGCCCATAGAATCATGAAAAAGTGTCATTTTAGGAGCAAAATTGCTTCTGTTTACACTTGGAATCTTTGTTTAGTAGAGAGTGAAAGTTCAGTTTTCAGAGAAGAGAAATATAAATAGAAAAATCTTGAACCTGGTGTATCAGATCATTTTAGATCAGAAGAAAAAAACCCCAATGTCTCCAGTGGGTGAGGGTTTGTTAAGGATATCCAGGGCATAAAAAACAAACAAACAAACAAACAAAAAACAGGAAAGACATTATATTCAGATTCATGGAATAAGAACTGGGAGATATCTCAGAATTCAACTTATTTCTCAAAAACAGATTATACTGATGTCTGATGAGCTAGAAGCGTTCATTATTCTCTACTCCTAGGCCCATCAGCTTTTTCCTTTCTATGTCCTTCTGCCCCATTGTTCATACTGCTCCTAAGTGCTTTCCACCCTCATTCTTATGACTCTATCTTATAACTTATCTTTACTCAAAACTCCTGTTAATTTCAGCATTGACTGCCTTGGACTTCTGGGTATGACGTCCTGCTCTGTATTTCAGCGTCTGCCCCAACTGCCAAAGCAGTGCTTCCAATTAGTCTAACTAGTCAAGCAGCCTAGCTCTAAGACACCTTATAGGCCACTGGCAAGTCTATACATAGAATGTTCTTAAACCAACTGCTCACCTCTAATTCAACAAATGATGGCCAAGACATGTAATGAACTACATTTAAGAAAATACTTTTTCTAGGAATGATATGCACAGCAGAACCTCTGAGGTTTCCTAGAAAGAGCCAGTGTACATGAAAAACACCTTGCTCGGGTTGTCTGATGTCAGCGTGGGTCAGAAAACCTGAATTCTAGCCCGAGATATGAAAATAGCTAGCTCATAATTTGGGCAAAACTTTTAAATTTTCTTTGTCTTGCTGTTTTCACCTTCTATTGAAAGTTAGATAAGACAGTAATTAGTGTCCCTTAGAGCCCCAGAATTCTGTGATTCGAGTTGGAATAGGAACCCAGAGGCCATGAATTCATGAAGCTCTGGAGGAAACAAAGTGAGGGAGAGGCTGAGCGACACTCGTCAAAGCCCCAGACAAGACAACCAGGGAAATCTGTGGGTGCCCCAGAGCTGGGCTCGTTTACCTGGCAAAGCAAGGGAGAGCATCAGTTTGACAGAGTCTCATCATCTCTCACAGCGGGGAGTTAGGGGAGGCACTTTTAGGGCTTTGGGAGCAGGAATTGGTCAGAGTGGGATTGTGACTGCAAGTGTGGTCTGGTCAGAATTTGTAAATTAGGCAAGTTTCTGTTATAGTCTGTGGTCTTAGGAACCCATGAGTCCATTTGGAGTTCTTATTACTATGCTCCTATCTTGGAACGTATGGATCTGAAAGACCTCTTGCTCCTCGATAGCTCTTGTTTCAGATCATAGAAATAAAACATGGCCAAAGGAAGATATTACCCCAATATAAACTGTTGAGTAAAGAGATTATTTTAAAAATGTAAATGATCTGAGACCCAGACTCCAAAGCCTGAAGCCAATCTACCTAGGAAAGCCCCAAGCCCTAAGACATCCTCTTTCTCATTATGATGTATTTTCGTCTCAAATTTAGCAATATCTGAAACCCCTTTATTTCCCATTTCGTGTCTGTCTTCCTCAATACCAGAGTATAAGCTTCATGAGAATGGAACCTTATCAGTTTTGGTCTGCACCTCATCCCTGTGCATACTTGGGGTCTGGCATAGAGTAGGTCCTCAGTCAGCATTTGTAATTTCATGAACAAAAAGTCTTTGAGATGAGATGAGGAAAAAAAGAGCAGGGAGAGAACATTGATCTTTGCAACTGTTTATATCAATTGAACAGATGTAAATGAGCCCTAAATTAGCAAACAAGTTGAGAAGCTTCACTGTGAGCCATGCAGACTTTCTGGCGGAATAATCAGGGTTGTTTTTTTTTTCCCCAAGGGAATATATCCCAAAGAGAAGACACAGAAATTTCATGGGAATGTGAGCTAATAAGATATACCCATTTTGAATCTATCAACAGCCCTGGGTCACTAAAACACTACCCGACCCCGGACACACACACAGCTTTCTCAAGCAAATACAAAACTCAGAATATACTTTTATTCATGGAAGTAAAAGCCATAAAGAAAACAAGTCCAATATGAGAATCTTATATGTATAGCTGATTCACTTTGTTATAAAGCAGAAACTAACACACCATTGTAAAGCAATTATACTCCAATAAATATGTTAAAAAAAAAGAGAGATGATAAGAAAACAGAAAAGAATATATATATATACATATATATAACAGAGCTCAGGAGAAAAACCAAACCTATGTTAGAAATAAAATCCAAATCTGAAGCAGTAAGAAGAGAATGCATACTTCCAAAATCTGTTAAAAGAATGCAGAATTGTTTTGAGAGAATAATACAGAAGGCAAAGTAGAAAGACACAGAAAAAGGCAAAAAGAAAAAGAAAGGAAAATATGGAGGTCAGACAACGAAGCCCCCAAGTGTGGATAATTAAGTGTCTAAAGAGAGAAACAAAACTCAAAGACATAATAAAAAGTTTCCTGAAGTGAAGAAAACTTGAATATGTAGATCAAAAGACATATCCTGATGAGGTTATTGACTTTCAAGGCTAAAAATATACTTGTGTGTGTGTGTGTGTGTGTGTGTGTGTGTGCACATGACCATGTGTGTGTGATCACAGCAAAAAAAAAAAAAGAAAAAGAAAAAAAAAAGCAGTCATCTCAGAAAGAAAAAATATGCAGTTGGTCTTAGTCTTTACACAGAAGTCAAGGCTAAAAGAGAGAGGAATGGTATTCAGATTTGGACTTTCAGAGGAGAAATGAGAACTGAGAATTTTTTATCAAATCAAAAAAACATTTTCAAACGTGCAAGAATTCAGGGAACTTAGTACCCATTAACTCTTCTTGAAAAATTACTTGATGACAAACTCTAGCCAGCCAAGGTATGAATCAATATAAAAGACTCAAAATGAGGAAACTATGATATGAAAAGTGAATACTGAATCTACGCAGATCAGTAGTTCTCAGCCTTGGCTGCATATTAGAATCAACTAGGAATTTTGAAGAAAGATATTTACTAAGCCCTCTCCAGACCAATTAAATTCAGAATCTCTCAGATGCGGTCTCAGAATCCATAGTTTTTAACACAACCTCAGTTGAAAATATTGTACAGATATGGTTGAAAACCACTGATTCAGACATAAAAACAAAGGCTAAGCAACATGAGAGTTATGGTTACAGAATAGAAAGCAACTATTATAAATGCTGAAAAAGTAAAAAATATATGTAACAAAGGAAAATCATTCCGAGGGAAAAGAGGAAGTTAAACAACCAATTTTCTCATGATTATTATTATTTCATAATGGAGAACAAAATTTGACTTAATAATTTAGAAAAATTAATGACAGATTTCAAAGTTTTCATTTTGTAAATAATTTCTGGATACTTTATAGAGAACAGCTCATCATTAATGAATTATAGTTCACTAGCAATCCATAAAAAAATCAAATAATAAACTGTAAGGTCCCATAAGATAGAATAAGTCAATTCTTCAGATGGCACAACTGTAGAGTTTAAAACTAGGAAAAGAGAAATGATAAGAAAAATAAGCCTGTGCATTTATATGACTATAAGTGAACAGAGGGTGGGGAAAGGAAGCTCTTACATAGCATTAGTGCAAGTGTAAATTGGTTGAAACTTTTTGAAGAAAAATTTAGCATTATATATCATTATTTGAAATGCCCATATCCCGATCCCAGAAATCCCACTTCAAAGAATTTATCCTAAGAAATGCATTGACCAAATACAATGATATACATACAGAATTGTGTAATGCAGCCTTATTCAAAATTAGAAAACAATAACAACCTAAATTTCCAGAGTAGGGAATTGCTTAAGTGTATTAGAGTAAATTCATACCATGGAACGCTTTGCTGTTGTTAAAAATAATAAAGCAACATTTACCCTAAATTATCAAATTTTAAATTTAGAGGAGTTGCATTTTATGCATGTAAATTATACCTCAATAAAGCTGATTTTTTTAAGTGACTGAGATAGATCTTTAGGTGATAACATGGAATGATGCTCATGATATTTTGCTAAGGGGAAAAATCAGGTTGTAGACCAATATGTATACTGTGATCCCATGCGTGTATGTGGGTTTTTTATGCATTTGTTTATGTGTTGATAAGAATAAGAGTTCTTACACATAGAAAAGATCTAGAAAGTGTCACCAAATAATCAACAGAGGTAACCTCTGAAAAATAAAAACAGAGGAAATTGGAAAAGATCCTGGTATCAACTAACTCATTTTTGCTCTCAGTTCCAGTATCTCGCCCTGTCCTCACCCTCAGGGCTCCCGGGGCCCAGGCTGTGGTGGGGGACGTGATGGAGCTTCACTGTGAGGCCAGGAGAGGCTCTCCCCCGATCCTGTACCAGTTTTATCATGAGGATGTCAGCCTGGGGAGCAGCTCAAGCCCCTCTGGAAGGGGAGCTTCCTTCAACCTCCTTCTGACGGCAGAGCATTCTGGGAACTACTTCTGTGAGGCCAACAATGGCCAGGGGGTCCAGCGCAGTGACGCAGTGTCACTCAGTGTCAGAGGTAAGTGGACCCAACTACAGCACAGCCAGGGACAGACCATCTCCCCCACCTTCCCCTGTAGCCGAGATTGGAGGTACCCCAGGGCCATTTGCTGTGTGACATCATTGCTACACAGCCTCCAACTGAGAGTTCTGTATTCTACATTTTCAGGAACTTGCACCTTCCCTTTGCTTGCTTTGCCTCTCCTGGTAGCAGCAGTGCAAGACATTGTGACCAAAAGTTTCCTAACATAAGAATAAAGGCTTTTAAAACACAAATTGCATCCTGGTCAACAATGATCAGCAAGAAAGGAAATTATAAAGTTCAGCAGGTCTCACCTCAGAAGAGATTTAGTTGGGGTTTCCTTTGTCAGTCAATCAATAAAAAGGCCAAGTCATCCTTTCACTGGCTCATGAATTTCTCTCTAGCTTCTCCTGCCCCTGTCCCAGAGTATCTCAGACCTCCAGCCAGAACTCCTGCTAAAAGACCTTTCAACATCATTCTCCTGACATCTTACCTCTCATTCAGCTATAGCACTCTCTCTCTCCTACCTGGCCTGTCATGGGCAGATATGGGAACATATGTACATGGACAGCTGATTCACTTTGTTATAAAGCATAAACTAACACACCATTGTAAAGCAATTGTATACTCCAATAAAGATGTTAAAAAAAAAAGACTCAAAATGAGGAAACTATGATATGAAAAGTGAATACTGAATCTATTCAGATCAGTAGTTCTCAGCCTTGGCTGCATATTAGAATCAACTAGGAATTTTGAAAAAAGACTTTTTACTAAGCCCTCTCCAGATCAATTAAATTCAGAATCTCTCAGATGCGGTCTCAGAATCCATAGTTTTTAACACAACCTCAGTTGAAAATATTGTACAGATATGGTTGAAAACCACTGATTCAGACATAAAAACAAAGGCTAAGCAACATGAGAGTTATGGTTACAGAATAGAAAGCAACTATTATAAATGCTGAAAAAGTAAAAAATATATGTAACAAAGGAAAATCATTCCGAGGGAGAAGAGGAAGTTAAACAACGAATTTTCTCATGATTATTATTATTTCATAATGGAGAACAAAATTTGACTTAATAATTTAGAAAAATTAATGACAGATTTCAAAGTTTTCATTTTGTAAATAATTTCTGGATACTTTATAGAGAACAGCTCATCATTAATGAATTATAGTTCACTAGCAATCCATAAAAAATCAAATAATAAACTGTAAGGTCCCATAAGATAGAATAAGTCAATTCTTCAGATGGCACAACTGTAGAGTTTAAAACTAGGAAAAGAGAAATGATAAGAAAAATAAGCCTGTGCATTTATATGACTATAAGTGAACAGAGGGTGGGGAAAGGAAGCTCTTACATAGCATTAGTGCAAGTGTAAATTGGTTGAAACTTTTTGAAGAAAAATTTAGCATTATATATCATTATTTGAAATGCCCATATCCCGATCCCAGAAATCCCACTTCAAAGAATTTATCCTAAGAAATGCATTGACCAAATACAATGATATACATACAGAATTGTGTAATGCAGCCTTATTCAAAATTAGAAAACAATAACAACCTAAATTTCCAGAGTAGGGAATTGCTTAAGTGTATTAGAGTAAATTCATACCATGGAACGCTTTGCTGTTGTTAAAAATAATAAAGCAACATTTACCCTAAATTATCAAATTTTAAATTTAGAGGAGTTGCATTTTATGCATGTAAATTATACCTCAATAAAGCTGATTTTTTTAAGTGACTGAGATAGATCTTTAGGTGATAACATGGAATGATGCTCATGATATTTTGCTAAGGGGAAAAATCAGGTTGTAGACCAATATGTATACTGTGATCCCATGCGTGTATGTGGGTTTTTTATGCATTTGTTTATGTGTTGATAAGAATAAGAGTTCTTACACATAGAAAAGATCTAGAAAGTGTCACCAAATAATCAACAGAGGTAACCTCTGAAAAATAAAAACAGAGGAAATTGGAAAAGATCCTGGTATCAACTAACTCATTTTTGCTCTCAGTTCCAGTATCTCGCCCTGTCCTCACCCTCAGGGCTCCCGGGGCCCAGGCTGTGGTGGGGGACGTGATGGAGCTTCACTGTGAGGCCAGGAGAGGCTCTCCCCCGATCCTGTACCAGTTTTATCATGAGGATGTCAGCCTGGGGAGCAGCTCAAGCCCCTCTGGAAGGGGAGCTTCCTTCAACCTCCTTCTGACGGCAGAGCATTCTGGGAACTACTTCTGTGAGGCCAACAATGGCCAGGGGGTCCAGCGCAGTGACGCAGTGTCACTCAGTGTCAGAGGTAAGTGGACCCAACTACAGCACAGCCAGGGACAGACCATCTCCCCCACCTTCCCCTGTAGCCGAGATTGGAGGTACCCCAGGGCCATTTGCTGTGTGACATCATTGCTACACAGCCTCCAACTGAGAGTTCTGTATTCTACATTTTCAGGAACTTGCACCTTCCCTTTGCTTGCTTTGCCTCTCCTGGTAGCAGCAGTGCAAGACATTGTGACCAAAAGTTTCCTAACATAAGAATAAAGGCTTTTAAAACACAAATTGCATCCTGGTCAACAATGATCAGCAAGAAAGGAAATTATAAAGTTCAGCAGGTCTCACCTCAGAAGAGATTTAGTTGGGGTTTCCTTTGTCAGTCAATCAATGAAAAGGCTAAGTCATCCTTTCACTGGCTCATGAATTTCTCTCTAGCTTCTCCTGCCCCTGTCCCAGAGTATCTCAGACCTCCAGCCAGAACTCCTGCTAAAAGACCTTTCAACATCATTCTCCTGACATCTTACCTCTCATTCAGCTATAGCACTCTCTCTCTCCTACCTGGCCTGTCATGGGCTGGCCTCCTAGTCATGCCCACTTTCAGTGCAGGCTTGGCACCTCACTCATAGTCTTCCTCTCTACCCTACACTCTGCCATAATTCCATAACTCGTCCACATGGATGACCCACTCAACACCATGGCTTGTCATTCTTTCTGCCACCCACTGCCCCGTACATACACTACTCCAATCACCTGACCACAGCCTCCTATCCCTCTACTTGTTTCTTCAAATCCTCCAATCACTCGGGGCAGGACAGGAATAAGACGCAGATGTAGAGAATGGACTTGAGGACACGGGGATTGGGAAGGGTAAGCTGGGACGAAGTGAGAGAGTGGCATGGACATATATACACTACCAAATGTAAAAGAGATAGCTAGTGGGAAGCAGCCGCATAGCACAGGGAGATCACCTCGGTGCTTTGTGACCACCTAGAAGGGTGAGATAGGGAGGGTGGGAGGGAGGGAGACGCAAGAGGGAAGAGATATGGGAACATATGTACATGGACAGCTGATTCACTTTGTTATAAAGCAGAAACTAACACACCATTGTAAAGCAATTATACTCCACTAAAGATGTTTTCAAGAGGGAGGAGATATGGGGATATATGTACATGGACAGCTGATTCACTTTGTTATAAAGCAGAAACTAACACACCATTGTAAAGCAATTATACTCCACTAAAGATGTTTTTAAAAAAATAAAAGAATACAGGAATTAAAAAAAATAAAATCCTCCAATCATTGTTCTCAGACCTCCACAGAACCCCCAGTTCATTAACACCTTTACTTCCTCCCAGACAATCACACCCTGGACTCCCACCACCATTTGAGTGTTTGTCTCTGTATCCATCCAGTAACTCATCCCTCCTCTTCCTAAGGTATAGAAGACTGCTTCTTATGAAAGGTGAAAATCTCCATCTCACCTCTAGTGTCCATCCTTTCTTGCATTCTCAGACACTTTGAACAACTTTCTCTCCTGCTTTATAGGATCCTTCCCATTGACATTTAAAGTGCTATGTCTCTTCAATGTCTAAGAAAAAACCCTAACTTGGTCCCACTTATGTCTCCAACCACTGCTTTATTATGGCTAAACTTCCAAAAAAGAGTCAGTTGCACTGATTGTCTCCATTTCCTCTTTATCCGCTAGGATTTAACACTTGGTTTCTTCTGAACTTTATACAAAAAATAATTCTCACAAAGGTCACCAATGACCTCCATGGCTTTAAATCCAATGGCCATTTTCCAATCCTCACCTTACTTGATCTCTCAGAAATAGTACATACTGTTTGCATTTTCTTTCTTCTTGAAACCCTCCCTTCCTTGGCTTCAATGACTTCACCTTCTCCTGGATCTCCTTTCTCTGCCATTCCTTCTCAGTTCCCTTTAGTAGCTCCTTCTTTTATAGACAAACTATAAAAGCATTGGTGGTCCCAGATCTTTGTCCTGCATGTCCCTCTTCTCTTATATATGTTCTTTCTCTGGATGATCCTGGGGGTGTCATCTATAAATGATACTTAAACTTTTACCTCCAAAAGAGACCTCCTACCTGAGCACCTGCCTATGCCATATCTCTTAAAGTCTCATGAACTTGAACATCTCTAAAACTGAACTCATGGAATTCCTCCCAGATCTGGTCCTCCTCCAAGTGTCCCTAGCTCTGTGAAAGACACATCCATTCATCCAGATATACAAGGCAAAAACCCAGGAGTCTTCCTTGCCATTTCTCTCCCTTGGTCTCGACAGCCAGTTAATCATTGACTCCTATTGATTTTATTTCCAAAATATTCCTTGGATCTTTTCTTTCTCTCTTTACTGTCACTATCAGAGTCAAATCTACCACCATTTCAATTACTGCAACGCCACCACTCCACGCCTAATAACCTCTCCATTCCATTTCTGTCCCATTACAATTCATTTTGCACACTGAAATCAAAATTGTCTTTAAAAAAGACAGGTTTGATCATCTCATGCCCCTGTATAGAGACACTTACAGGTTTCCCGTTGCTCTGTGAAGAAGTATCAAAATCCGTACCATGGTTTGTGAAGCTCTGCCTAGCTCTCCAGTCTCCTATTCCATGGCACTCTTCAAACCCTTCTCTTAGTGCTGCTGTCGCCTCGTTTCAACAGCTCAAAAGCTCCAACCTTCTTCCCAGCTCAGGGCCTTTGCGCACACTGTTTGCCTGCCTGTGCAGTCTTCATTCCCTTCCTCACCTGGTTAATTCAGAGGTCACTTTGTGAGGAAACATTACCTGACTAACCCATACTAGATCAGGCCCCATTATTATACACTTCATAGCATCCTATTCTTTACTTTGTATCAATTATCAATGTTTTAATTATGTATTTGTATTTCTATTTAATTGCTGTCTATCATCTCATCTAGATTGCAGGCTTCATGAGAGCAGGGACTGTGTCCTTCTCACTATTGAATCCCCAGCATATTGTGTAGTTCCTGAGACTTTTAAATGGCTCAATTAATTTTTGATGAATGAATAAATATAAAAATGAGCCAATAACTTGATCAATATTTATTCTCTTTTGGGTCTTATTTTTGATGCGGCCAAGGCTCAGTTACATCCCCGGCTATGTAAGCATCAGTCTCCCCTGTTTCTCATTTTCTATTGAACTGATTTCTCCTTTTCTCCAATTGTCTTTTGACTTCTCAGATACTTGGGTTTCAATTTAATCTGTTTTCAGATTCCCCAAACACTTTTGAGATTGTATATCAAAGTTTTCCAGACTATATATAACACTACACAAATGATTTGTTTCTTCAGATCTGAAGAAATTATAGCTGATTTCTGAGTGATGTCACAAGGTCATTAAAAACAGAAAACCATTTTCCTGTTTGAAATGTCTTTTCTATGGAGGAACATACTTAAACAGCATGAACCGATGGTTAACTATCTTTCTTCCTTCAGTTCCAGTGTCTCACCCTGTCCTCACCCTCAGGGCTTCCAGGGCCCAGGCTGTGGTGGGGGACATGGTAGAGCTTCACTGTGAGGCCGGGAGAGGCTCTCCCCCGATCCTGTACCAGTTTTATCACAAGGATGTCGCCGTGGGGAGCAGCTCAGCTCCCTTGGGAGGAGGAGCATCCTTCAACCTCTCTCTGACCATGAAACATTCTGGAAACTACTCTTGTAAGGCCGACAATGGCCTGGGGGTCCAGCAGAGTGAGGTGATGCTACTCAGTGTCATAGGTGAGTTGGCCCTGCTCACAGGCAGCACAACCAGGGACTGACCGCCTTCTCTCCCCGGCAGCAGAAATGGAGCTCCCGCACTCCTGTTTCCTGGTGTGACTGCCCAGCATATTTCCTGCTCATAGAATCTCCAGTTGAAAGTCTGGGATCCTTCCTGTGGCTGCAGTTTCAGGAACGTGGACCTTCCCAGCAGCACAGTTCAAGAAGTCTTCTTGAATGCGATCAAAACTCCTCACTAAAAATGCAAAGAAGGTTTTTTAGAACATAGACTATATTTTGATCTGCAATTATGATACAAAAGGGAAAATAATGAATTCTAAGTATAGGTTTCGTTGCCCCAAAAAAGGATGGGTCATTCTTTGTCCTGGTTTTTCTCTCTTTGACTTCCAACAAACTTCTACTCTTGAGCTCCTTTCACTACCAGGGATATAAACACGCCTCACATTTCCATGTTAAAAATTCTATATTAATATTAGCTATGTACATAGCCTTTAAGGATATACAATCACAACCAATCCAAGTTATTTTACAAAGTGATTCTTAAAGCAGTTGGGGACACAGAGGTGAAAGCAGGATGACATGGAATGAAAATGGTCACCCATTAATCAAATTCTTTCATTCTCTAAGCTGTCTGACATCTTGCCATCAGGTATAAAAACCAAAGGAAAACTGCTTCTTGTCATCTCTGAATCTGCTTTGTGATGATCCCCTACAGGCCAAACTTATGGTAGAGCAAAAGTATGCTAAGGGCTGTTGAGATGGATGTTCTAGTCTTGGTTCTGAAGATACTAGCTCTATGAACTTGGTCAAGCACATTTCCCTATATTGACCTCAATTTCCTCATTCACAAAGTGAGAAAATTGAACTAGATGAATATCACGGTCATCCTCAACTCTAGAATTCTATCATTCTAGTGCACAGGGAATATGGTGTATGTCAGACTCAAAGGTTTCTGGAAGGAGACTTGCTAAAGGAGAAGCTGGGAGTCCCTGCTCCTGGGATACAACCCAGAGAAACATGAGACCATGAAATAACATGCAAATGCTTTCTGAAGTACATAAAGCAAAATACAGGCTGATACTCTTAGTCTCCCTTGGCTGGGTCCCTGAGTATCATAAGAAATACAGACAAAATTACATGAGCAGGTTGATTTAGGCATACCAGCCCAGGAGCCAGCATCCCATCAAGGTGACTGGGGCAGCCATCTCTTTGGCATATAGCAGGCAACCTGATTGCAGATTTGATTTTTTTTTCCATTCAACTAGTCCATTCTTCTTCCCCCACTGGCAGGCAGCACCTGCCTCAGCCAATTTTCCTCTAAGGTTCACAGGGACTCTTACTGCATGGTTTACACACTCACCTCTTAGATCCACCACACAGGCATGTACTTCTGACCAAGTGCCACTCCCTCCCTCTTCACAACACAGTGGACCAGCACATCATACCCCTCACACTCTGTATTCGTGATTTTATACACATCCTCATTCCTTTGTTTCTATGATCCCTGGTGCAAATGCCTATTATTTATGCTGGTGCTATCACACCTAAAGGACTTCTTGCTAAATGATTGTGTCTGAGTCCTAGAACTAGGACACAGATCATGGAGAACTGCAAGAAAAAAGAATACTTATTTTCATTGTCACTACCATCATCATCATCACCATCATCAATACTTACTGAGCCCTTGTATGTGCCTGGCCCTGTGCTTAGTACTTGATATGCAATATCTCATTTAATCTTTAAGATAAACCACTGAGGTTAAAAATGAGATCATTTTTATCCTCAGTTTGCAGGAGAGGAAACTGAATCTTAGAGAGGTGAAGTAACTAGCTTAGAGACACAGCTAGCAATGGTAGAGTCAGGTTGAAAAATGAGCCTATCCAACTCAATGTAAATCTACATTATAATATCTCTCATCCTTTGTGGCCAGGTTTAACACAACTTTTTAATAATTTATTATTCTGGAAGAATACATAAACTTTCACGATAGAAAATCAAATGGAACAGAAGGGTACTTTCAGGTATATTTTCTAGAAATATTAAAATATATTATAAACATAAATGCATAGAATTTTTTACAAGTACAATCATATTACACATATAGTTATGCAACTTGCATTTTTTACTTGATATATCTTGGATATCTTTAGTGTTTTATTAGCAAGTCAACTAGGTTGTCTCCAGTTTTTAGCTATTATAAAAATTCTACAATAGAAATCTTTGTGCAAATATATTTGGAAATACTTGTTTAAATAGAAGTATAGTTACAATAGTATAGTTACAATGTGTACAGCAAAGTGATTCAATTTCATATACGTACATATATATATATATTTGTTATCAGATTCTTTTCCATTGTAGGTTATTACAAGATATTGAGTATAGTTCCCTGTGCTATACAGTAGGCCCTTGCTTGTTATATATTTTATATATAGTAGGGTATACATGTTAATCCCGAACTCCAAATTTATCTCACCCCCGCCTGCTAACCCCCTTGGTAACCATAAGTTTGTTTTCTATGTCTGTGAGTCTATTTCTGTTTTATAAATAAGTTCATTTGTATCATTTTTTTAGATTCCACATATAAATATCATATGATATTTGTCTTTCTCTGTCTGACTTACTTCACTCAGTATGGCAATCTCTAAGTCCAACCATGTTGCTGCAAATGGCATTATTTCATTCTTTTTTATGGCTGAGTAATAGTCCATTGTATATATATACCACATCTTCTTTATCCATTCATCTAATGATGACATTTAGGTTGCTGCTATGTCTTGGCTGTTGTAAATATTGCTGCTATAAACATTGGGGTGCATATATCTTTTTGAACTAGCGTTTGCCCAAGAGTGGAATTGCAGGATCATATGGTAACTCTATTTTTACTTTTTTGAGGAATTTCCATACTATTCTCCATAGTGGCTGCACCAATTTACATTCCCACCAACAGTGTAGGAGGGTTCCCTTTTCTCCACAGGCTCTCCAGCAATGTTTCTTGACTTTTTTTTTTAACGTCTTTAGTGGAGTATAATAGCTTTACAATGATGTGTTAGTTTCTGCTTTATAACAAAGTGACTCAGCTATACATATACATATATCCCCCTATCTCCTTCCTCTTGCATCTCCCTCCAACCCTCCCTATCCCACCCCTCTAGGTGGTCACAAAGCACCGAGGCGATCTCCCTGTGCTATGCAGCTACTTCCCACTAGCTATCTATTTTACATTTGGTAGTACATATAAGTCCATGCCACTCTCTCACTTCGTCCCAGCTTACCCTTCCCCATCCCCGTGTCCTCAAGTGCATTCTGTACATCTGCATCTTTATTCCTGTCCTGCCCCTAGGTTCTTCATAGCCTTTTTTTTTTTTTTTACATTCCATATATATGTGTTAGCATACGGTATTTGTTTTTTTCTTTCTGACTTACTTCACTCCATATGACAGACTCTAGGTCCATCCACCTCACTACAAATAACTCAATTTCATTTCTTTTTATGGCTGAATAATATGCCATTGTATATATGTGCCACATCTTCTTTATCTCTTCATCTGTCGATGGACACTTAGGTTGCTTCCATGTCCTGGTTATTATAAATAGAGATGCAATGAACATGGTAGTACATCACTTTTTTTGAATTAAGGTTTTCTCAGGGTATACGCCCAGTAGTGGGATGCTGGGTCATATAGTAGCTCTATTTTTAGTTTTTTAAGGAACCTCCATACTGTTCTCCATAGAGGCGGTATCAATTTAAACTCCCACCAACAGTGGAAGAGGGTTACCTTTCTTCCACACCCTCTCCAGCATTTATTGTTTGTAGATTTTTTTTTTAATGAAAGCTTATTTATTTATTTATTTTTGACTGTGTTGGGTCTTCGTTTCTGTGCAAGGCCTTTCTCTAGTTGCCGCAAGCAGGGGCCACTCTTCATCACGGTGCGCGGGCCTCTCACTGTCATGGCCTCTCTTGTTGTGGAGCACAAGCTCCAGACGCTCAGGCTCAGTAGTTGTGGCTCACGGGTCTAGGTGCTCCATAGCATGTGGGATCTTCCCAGACCAGGGCTCAAACCCGTATCGCCTGCATTGGCAGGCAGATTCTCAACCACTTCACCACCAGGGAAACCCTGTAGATGTTTTGATGATGACCATTCTGACTGATGTGAGGTGATACCTCATTGTAATTTTGATTTGCATTGCTCTAATGATTAGTGATATTGAGCATCCTTTCATGTCTTTGTTGGCAATCTGTATATCTTCTTTGGAGAAATGCCTATTTAGGTCTTCTGCCCATTTTTGGATAGGGTTTTGATTGTTTTTTTTTTATATTGAGTTGCATGAGCTGCTTGTAAATTTTGGAGATTAATCCTTTGTCAGTTGCTTCATTTGCAAATATTTTCTCCCATTCTGAGGGTAGTCTTTTCATCTTGTTTATGGTTTCCTTTGCTGTGCAAAAGCTTTTAAGTTTCATTAGATCCCATTTGTTTATTTTTGTTTTTATTTCCATTTCTCTAGGAGGTGGGTCAAAAAAGATCTTGCTGTGATTTATGTCATAGAGTGTTCTGCCTATGTTTCCTCTAAGAATTTTATAGGTGTTCTGCCCTTACATTGTAGTGTTCTGCCCTTACATTGAGGTCTTTAATCCATTTTGAGCTTATTTTTGTGTATGCTGTTAGAGAGTTCTCCAATTTCATTCTTTTATATGTAGCTGTCCAGTTTTGCCAGCACCACTTATTGAAGAGGCTACCTTTTCTCCATTGTATATTCTTGCCTCCTTTATCAAAGATAAGGTGACCATATGTGCGTGGGTTTATCTCTGGGCTTTCTTTCCTGTTCCATTGATCTATTTTCTGTTTTTGTGCCAGTACCAAACTGTCTTCATTACTGTAGCTTTGTAGTATACTCTGAAGTCCGGGAGCCTGATTCCTCCAGCTCCGTTTTTCTTTCTCAAGATTGCTTTGGTTATTCGGGGGTCTTCTGTGTTTCCATACAAATTGTGAAATTTTTTTTCTAGTTCTGTGAAAAATGCCGTTGGTAGTTTGATAGGGATTGCATTGAATCTGTAGATTGCCTTGGGGAGTATAGTCATTTTCACAATGTTGATTCTTCCAATCCAAGAAC
>NC_041217.1:71214720-71216257 GCF_002837175.3 Physeter macrocephalus
ATTTTCACAATGTTGATTCTTCCAGTCCAAGAACATGGTGTATCTCTCCATCTGTTTGTATCATCTTTAATTTCTTTCATCAGTGTCTTATAATTTACTGCATACAGGTCTTTTGTCTCCTTAGATAGGTTTATTCCTAGGTGTTTTATTCTTTTTCTTGCAATGGTAAATGGTAGTGTTTCCTTGATTTCTCTTTCAGATTTTTCATCGTTAGTGCCTAGGAATGCAAGAGATTTCTGTGCATTAATTTTGTATCCTGCAACTTTACCAAATTCATTGATTAGCTCTAGTAGTTTTCTGGTGACATATTTAACATTCTCTATGTATACTATCATGTCATCTGCAAACAGTGACAGTTTTACTTCTTTTCCAATTTGAATTCTTTTTATTTCTTTTTCTTCTCTGATTGCCGTGACTAGGATTTCCAAAACTATGTTGAATAATAGTAGTAAGAGTGGACATCCTTATCTTGTTCCTGATCTTAGAGGAAATGCTTTCAGTTTTTCACCATTGAGAATGATGTTTGCTGTGGGTTTGTCATATATGGCCTTTATTATGTTGAGGTAGGTTCCCTCTGTGCCCACTTTCTGGAGAGTTTTTATCATAAATGTCACGTTGATTGATTTGCGTATATTGAAGAATCCTTGCATTCCTGGGATAAACCCCACTTGATCATGGTGTATGATCCTTTTAATGTGCTGTTGGATTCTGTTTGCTAGTATTTTGTTGAGGATTTTTGCATCTATGTTCATCAGTGATATTGGCCTGTAGTTTTCTTTCTTTGTGACATCTTTGTCTGGTTTTGGTATCAGGGTGATGGTGGCCTTGTAGAATGAGTTTGGGAGTGTTCCTCACTCTGCTATATTTTGGAAGAGTTTGAGAAGGATAGGTGTTAGCTCTTCTCTAAATGTTTGATAGAATTTGCCTGTGAAGCCATCTGGTCCTGGGCTTTTGTTTGTTGAAAAATTTTTAATGACAGTCTCAATTTCATTGCTCATGATTGGTCTGTTTATATTTTCTATTTCTTCCTGGTTCAGTCTTGGAAGGTGTTTCTTGAGGTAGTATTGTACTGCTGTAAACTTCCATCTTAGAACTGCTTTTGCTGAATCCCATAGTTTTGGGGTCATCGTGTTTTCATTGTCATTTGTTTCTAGGTATTTTTTAATTTCCTCTTGGATTTCTTCAGTGATCTCTTGGTTATTTAGCAGTGTGTTAATTATCCTCCATGCGTTTGTATTTTTTACAGATTTTTACCTGTAATTAATATCTAGTCTCTTAGCATTGTGGTCAGAAAAGTTACTTGATACAATTTCAATTACCTTAAATTTACCAAAGCTTGATTTGTGACCCAAGATATGATCTATCATGGAGAGTGTTCCATGAGCACTTGAGAAGAAAATGTATTCTGTTGTTTTTGGATGGAATGTCCTATAAATATCAATTAAGTCCATCTTGTTTAATGTATCATTTAAAGCTTGTGTTTTCTTTTTTATTTTCATTTTGGATGATCTGTCCATTGGTGAAAGTGGGGTGTTAA
>NC_041217.1:71216889-71232520 GCF_002837175.3 Physeter macrocephalus
GGTGTGTTTCTCCTTGGATTTATCCTGTATGGGACTCTCTGCCCTTCCTGGACTTGATTGACTATTTCCTTTCCCATGTTAGGGAGGTTTTCAAATATAATCTCTTCAAATATTTTCTCAGTCCCTTTTTTATTTCTCTTCTTCTTCTGGGACCCCTATAATTTGAATGTTGGTGTGTTTAATGTTGGCCCAGAGGTCTCTGAGACTGTCCTCAATTCTTTTCTTTCTTTTTTCTTTATTCTGCTCTGCTGTCGTTATTTCCACCATTTTATCTTCCAGGTTACTTCGTTCTTCTGCCTCAGTTATTCTGCTATTGATTCCTTCAAGAGAATTTTTAATTTCATTTATTTTGTTGGTCATCAATGTTTGTTTGCTCTTTAGTTCTTCTAGGTCCTTCTTAAATGTTTCTTGTATTTTCTTCATTCTATTTCCAAGATTTTGGATCATCTTTACACTCATTACTCTAAATTCTTTTTCAGGTAGACTGCCTGTTTCCTCTTCATTTGTTAGGTCTGGTGGGTTTTTGCATTGTTCCTTCATCTGCTGTGTGTTTTTCTATCTTCTCATTTTGTTTAACTTACTGTGTATGGGGTCTCCTTTTCGCAGGCTGCAAGTTCGTAGTTCCTGTTGCTTTTGGTGTCTGTTCCCAGTAGCTAAGGTTGGTTCAGTGGGTTGTGTAGGCTTCCTGGTGGAAGGGACTGGTGCCTGTGTTTTGGTCAGTGAGGCTGAATCTTGTCTTTCTAGTGGGCATGACCTCATCTGGTGGTTTGTTTTGGGGTGTCTGTGACCTTATTATGATTTTAGGCAACATCTCTGCTAATGGGTGGGGTTGTGTTCCTGTCTTGTGAGTTGTTTGGCATAGGGTGTCCAGCACTGTAGCTTGCTGGTCATTGAGTGGAGCTGGGACTTAAGGTTGAGATGGTGCTCTCTGTGAGAGCATTTGCCATTTGTTATTATGTGGAGCTGGGAAGTCTCTGTTGGACCAATGTCGTGAACTCCACTCTCCCACCTCAGAGGCACAGGCCTGACACCCGGATGGAGCACCAAAACCCTGTCAGTCTCACTTTTGGGAAGTCTGAGGTCTTCTGCCAGCGTTCAGTAGGTGTTCTGAAGGAGGTGTTCCACATGTAGTTGTTTTTCTGATGTATTTGTGGGGAGGAAGGTGATCTCCACGTCTTACTCCTCCGCCATCTTGAAGGTCTCAGTCCTGTTGACTTTTTTTTTAATTCAAAATATAATATTTATTCAAAAGCAATAAAATAACAGTTTCTATGAAGTATGAACTGTATATAATAAGTAAACACAGCACAGTACCAAACCATTAAAATGTACCAAAGTTGACTTTTTAATGATGGCCATTCTGACTGGTGTGAGGTGATACCTCACTGTAGTTTTGATTTGCATTTCTCTAATAATTAGCCATATTGAGCATCTTTTCCCGTGTGTGTTGACCATTTTTTACATAACTTATGTTAGTAGCCTAAAAGGAAATAGTCTTAGAAGTAGATTTGCTGGGTTTAAGTTTATGTGCATTTTAAATTAGAAATATATTTCCAAATCACCATTCAAGGAAGTGTCTCAAATTTGCATTCCCACCAAGAGCATATCAGGGTGCCTCTTAAACCACAACCCCATCAGTATTATCTGTCTTTTTAAGCTTTGCCAGTCTGATGGGTGTTTTTGTTTGTATATAGTTAATTAGTAACAAAGATGATATCTTTATATATTTATTGGCTATTTGAAGTTTTTAGTGATTCATACCCTTTTCACACTTTTCTGTTGGATATTTTTGTGCATTGAAAGCTATTTGTGGATTCAGGTCATTAACTTTGCCTGTCATATGTGTTTCAATATATTTTTCTTGATTGAGATATGACTTTTATTATTTGTTTATATTATTTTTTGTTCCTTTCTGAATATGTTAGAAGTAGGAACTTCTATTAACTTTTTGTTTTCCCTCAGTTCCAGTGTCTCATCCTATCCTCACCCTCAGGGCCCCCAGGGCCCAGGCTATGGTGGGGGATGTGGTGGAGCTTCACTGTGAGGCCCAGAGAGGCTCTCCCCCAATCCTGTACCAGTTTTATCACAAGAATGTCACCCTGGAGAGCAGCATGTCCCACTCTGGACAAGGAGTGTCCCTCAACCTCTCACTGACTGCAAATCATTCTGGAACCTACTCCTGTGAGGCCGACAATGGCCTGGGTCCCCAGCGCAGTGAGGCAGTGACACTTTCCATCACAGGTAAGTTTCCTATTCTCAAGCCACGGATGTGGCCAAAAGATTTCCTCCTAGGATACTCTGATAATCCTTGTGATGCCCGACCAGGACAGTGTTTCTCAGGGACAGGTACACAAAGCTAGATGTTCTCCAAACTGTTAGTTTCATTAAGTGTTTCTGAAGGCTTGTCATTTGGGTGGGAAAGGGGGCTAAAGAAGACCACTGAATTTAATATTCTTCAGCTAGCATCATCCATCCTGACCCTCAACCCTTGCATCAGCCACAGACATGAGCTTCCCCACCAAGAGAAGTGCCATGCCCTGTGCCACACCTGCACCTGATTAGCCTCATGAGTCCTGGTCCCCTCAGTTCACCCTCTCTCCCAAGGCATCAGCTCCAGGGGTCAGGGAAGTTCAAGAACACAAGCCTCTCCCTCTGGCTCATGCCTGGGGTCTCCCCCTCAGGGCTGACAGGGAGCAGAAGTGGCCCTGTTGCCACCGGTGTCACCGGGGGGCTGCTCAGCATGATGGGTCTCGCTGCCGTGGCACTGTTGTTCTACTGCTGGCTCCCGAGAAAAACAGGTGAGTAACTCCCTGGTTAACCTTTCCTTGAGTCCCTGTCCTTCCCATCTCCATTCCCTCAGGCCCACTTTGCTTGAGTCCCTGTCCTTCCCATCTCCATTCCCTCAGGCCCATGCTGCCTTTAGAACCAACCCCAAGCTCTCAACACCTCCTTTCTGCACAATTCCACAGCTCCTACCTTCCCCTCTAGTTCCTCCAGAATTTGTCTTCATCAAATGCAAAGTTTCTAGAACAGCCCTATTGGGTGTAAGATGTCTTCACAAGATGTAGTTTACCTGACATAACAAATTACATTGTATTTTCCTCTCTACCCTTGCAAGACCCCAAAGGAATGGAAGAGGAGAAGAAAAACTCTGAGAAATAGGAGTGAGAATAGAAACAAAATGGAATTTGATAACTTACTGATTTTGTAAATATATGGTACTTTCATAGCCGATCAAGTCTATTTTCCCACATTCAGCTATTGACCATTGTTCTTCACAAACTCCACGTTAAAAGATTATGGATTGTGGGCTACCCTTTTGTATTATAATTATACCCCTCTGGAACCCAGGATCAGTAGTTTTTGCCCAATCTGCCACCTCCCTTGGACATAGCAAAGGAGGGTTCACATCTTAGAGACAGTGACTCCTGGAAGGTTCTAGGTGAGCCTCCTATGAGCTGTGCTCCTTGTGAAGTCTTCCTTCTCCTGGACTCAGTGTCTCTCTCTGCTTTCCTTTGCAGGAGAAAAGCCTACATTTGACTCCTCCAGGTGAGACTTGCCTATATTGCCATATGGTTAATGAAATGCCCACCAAGTATGAAAATGGAATTGAATCTGGTTACTGCTGAGAGCACGGTCATTGCTTCATGTCACTGAGATAGGTTGTGCCAATTTCATGTTGCCACCTCCCTTGGGATATCTCAATTCCCAGGACCTTCTCACCCATCAGCTTAGCTAAATAGGCCTTTTTCTTGCAGCAAGTGTTAATTGCTTTTTATTTATTAACTTACATCCTTGGTCCAATGTTGCCTTGGTTATTTGAGTGACACTATGACCACTGAATCCATCCATTTCCTAAGATGGTCTTAGCTTAATCAGCCTGGAAAGCTCTGGTCATTGCCAACCCAACCTAACCAACACCTATTGTGATGACAGCCAAGAAGATGGAGTCACGCAACTTGACCACCCCGAGAGACCTCTCTGCTAACAAGAGGTGGTACCTGTGAAGAAGGGGCTGCCATCTTGGATTCCAAAGGCTGACTTTAGGAGTCACACCACAGCTCACAAACTATCCCTGGGCAAGCTTATGGTAGCAGCATCCAAACCATCCTGAGTTCCTCTGAGCCTTTTTGTTTGTTTGTTTGTTTGGCCATGCTGCACAGTTGCAGGATCTTAGTTCCCCCACCAGGGACTGAACCTGAGCCCTTCTTAGTGAAAGCACCAAGTCCTAACCTCTGGACCACCGGGGAATTCCCATTTGAGCCTTTCTAATTATGAATTTCACTCAGATACTGATCTCTCTGGGAGTGTAGACCTTGGAGCCAGGTTTGAATCTTGGCTCTTTCCCTTTCTAGTTACATAGTCTTGAGCAAGTCATTTTACCTCTCAGAACCTCCATTTTTCCATCTAAAAAATAGAGATAATAATAGAATCAACTTAATATTGTTATAGGCACTAGCACAGTGACATACCAGGTGGCCATAAAGTCTGGATTAATATTATGATTTATAATATAATAGTCCATAACAATAGACCATTTGTTATATGCTCATCTATGTTTCCAGGCTTGGCAACTATCCTGTGGTAAAGACTCACTAACAGGGAGTGATCCTTATAGCTAATTCATCAGGATTTCTGGGAAACATCAATGCTTCTATCTCACAGGAACCCGTCAGCTTCAGATCCGCAAGAGCCCACCTACCACAATGTACCAAGCTGGATAGAACTGCAACCAGTGTACAGCAATGGTGAGGACTGAGGGCCCTCCATTTGGGCAGGGGCCCCAGGATTGGTCCAGGAAGTGGTGGGACAAGAAATGAGGAAGGGACGGTACAGAGGCCCGGAGAGCTCTGCTCCCTCCAGAGAACAAACTCTATCTGGGGGAGGAGGAAGTAGCAAGAGAAGGGGCAAGAATCTTAGAGTCCTCTCAAACTTCAACTTCTCTCCAAGTAAATCCTAACAGAGGAGACGTGGTGTACTCGGAAGTCCGGTGCATGAAGGGGGAGAACAAACCGGCAGGTAAGACCCAAGGACGCTTGATTTTGGCGATCTATTGCTATGTGTGGCTCAGTCTCCACCCCTTCAGTGGGTCTGGGCCAACCAGACACAGAACTGCCCCTCAGGCTGGGTCACGGCTTCTTACTTTGTGCCCACCTACACTGTTGTGATTAACCCAAGCTCACCATGCAAAGCTGCTTTCTCCATTCTCCATGGATGGCCTCAGCATCACTTGAGTAACAAAGTCATCACCCTGGGCAGTCAGCCCCTCAGAGCTTCAGTGTCCCATCTGTGAAATGAGACAGGACTGTCTATCATTCCATACCTACCTGTACCTGTTTTCTACTGCTGCTGTGGCAAATGACCATGAGGGCTTAAACAATACAAGTTTATTATCTTACTGTGCTGTAGGTCAGAAGTCTAACACAGGTCACACTGGGCTAAGATCAGTGTCGGCAGAGGTCCTTTCTGGAAGCTCCAGGGGAGAATGTATTCCCTTGTCTTTTCCAGCTTTTTCCTTTCTGGGGCTCATGGTCCCATCTCTCCATCTTCAAAGCCAGCAAGTGGCACCTCTCTAACCATTTCTTCCATAGTCAGTGCTCCCTTTGACCACAACTAGAAAAAGTTCTCAGATTTTAAAGTTCTCCTTAAAATTCCACCTGGATAATCTAAAATAATCTCACCATTTGAAGGTCCTTAATCTTAATCACATCTGCAAAATCCCTTTCTCCATCTTAGGTCACATATTCACAGGTTCCAGGTATCAGGACATGGACATCTTTGTGGGAGACATTATTCTGCCTATCACTCTCTCTCATAGGGTTATTGTGAGGATCAAATGAGGAAGTAGATGTGGAGATGCTATTACAGCAGCAGAGTTTAAGCAGCTTTTATGATGAGTATATGCTGGTTGTCTGTCTGTGTCATTAGTCCTCACTCATGGTAGATGGTCAGCCGTGAAGAATCCCAGCCTGGTTTCCTCCTGCTCGGAGCAGGAACGGGAAAGCCTTTGGGGCTATTCTAACTTTGTTCTGTAAAAAGTGCCATGTGATTTTTAGCCATTCTGCTTCCTTCTCTGGTTTTTTGATTCTTCTTGTATAAAATCAAATGAACTCTATTTTGTTCCATAAGTGGCACCTCTCTAACCATTTCTTCCATAGTCAGTGCTCCCTTTGACCACAACTAGAAAAAGTTCTCAGATTTTAAAGTTCTCCTTAAAATTCCACCTGGATAATCTAAAATAATCTCACCATTTGAAGGTCCTTAATCTTAATCACATCTGCAAAATCCCTTTCTCCATCTTAGGTCACATATTCACAGGTTCCAGGTATCAGGACATGGACATCTTTGTGGGAGACATTATTCTGCCTATCACTCTCTCTCATAGGGTTATTGTGAGGATCAAATGAGGAAGTAGATGTGGAGATGCTATTACAGCAGCAGAGTTTAAGCAGCTTTTATGATGAGTATATGCTGGTTGTCTGTCTGTGTCATTAGCCCTCACTCATGGTAGATGGTCAGCCGTGAAGAATCCCAGCCTGGTTTCCTCCTGCTCGGAGCAGGAACGGGAAAGCCTTTGGGGCTATTCTAACTTTGTTCTGTAAAAAGTGCCATGTGATTTTTAGCCATTCTGCTTCCTTCTCTGGTTTTTTGATTCTTCTTGTATAAAATCAAATGAACTCTATTTTGTTCCATTCTTGGTTCAGTGGCCCACCTCTAAAACATATGAACTCATTCACACTTACAATCCCCTTTGATGTGAGTGTTGTTGTTACCCCATTTCAAAGATGAGAAAACAGAGGCAGAGAGACCTTAAATGACCAGCCTGAAGTCACAGAGCTAACAAATCACAGAAGAGTCTGTCTCTAGAGTCCAAGCCTTAGGCCAAGCTCTGCTTCTCAGGGCAGTTCCAGGGAGCCTTGAGGCTCATTCCAAGCCAAAAAGAGAAAGCCTTGCTTGATGAATGCCATATTTCATTCCAGCTTTAAGACAATATAATAATAATAACAACTTCTATTATCATATCAACATGTATTGAGCAGTTCCTATGTGCCTGGTACAGTTCTGAGTACTGTAAATAAATACATTTATATATATATATGCCATAAATATATACACACACACATATATTTAAAGTTTGTTTGTTTATAGCCCTCAGAAGTGTACCTGCACATTGGAACTGCTCAGCACATAACAGATGTTAGAAATCAAACACACACACACATAACCCTATAGGTAGGTATTACTATTCCCAACATGCAGATGAGACACCCGAGGCAGGAGATATTGAGTGACTTGCCCAAGGCCACAGTGGTGGCACGGCTGACCTGGGGCTCAGTCTGGGGTGGTCTGGATCAGAAGTCTGCTCTAAACCACTGTACTGCCTCTGCTCCAGGCCAGGCTGCTTCTCCATAATATACACTATGAATCTATGATCAAAGCATGAACAAGATAAAAAGTAGATTTCTTTCTTTTGAGAGTCCCTGGGGAGCTCAGCATGAGGAACAAAGAGTGGAATGATGCTGAGGAGAGAGTTGGTCAAAGCTGTGAGGTTGAAGTTCTTAGGAAAAGTTCAGTGCAGCCCCATGGAAATGGCTGTGGCTGGGCTGATGGCACAGTTGCAAGGAGAGAGTTCTGAGTTCACAGATGAATGCTTCCCTTCTTTCCACAGCAGCCTATGACCCAGAGCTTCTCAAGAACACGGTGAGTCCTGTGACCTGTGTACTCTCCCACCTAGGGCCTGCTGGCCTCTGGCCCTCACCTATGTGCTCCTTCCCCCAGGATTCCTGTGTCATCTACTCCCAGGTGAAGGGGGCTTACACCGCAGCCCCTAAGCCCCAGCTCTTGGCTGCATCCACTCCTCACAGATGAGTCCACGCAGCTCCCGACTGCTGTCTCAGCCTCTGCACCCAAAGCCACCCTTGCGGGAGAAGGGACATCAAAGTGGGAAGATTTAAACCTTGGGTCCTAGACCCAAGGCCACACCCAGCAACCTGTGCATCAAGTGCCCACACCCTAGTCTGAACACAGGGCCCCACAGGACTCCCGCCTATTTCCAAAGTGACAGCCCTGGCCCAGTGGTCTTTTTCTTAATGACATGTGCTCCCAATCCAGGGCCCATGATGTTGCCTGGCTTCCTTAATGAGCTTCAGCTTTGGTCACTATTCCGAGTCCTACTCCCATACACATCCCCACCATTCCTCCATGAGGACTGCACCTAAACTCTGCCACGGATAACCTGCTTTCAGTGGGTGCTTTTCTCAGTTGTAGTCAGTCTGGTAAGGCTACAGTGGGCTCTACCAAATGGGACAGCACACACTCCTGGAGACATGGACACTGGGCTCGTCATGGACCTCCCCATGATGGGACTGCATTCCACACTCCCCCTGTCTTGTCTGAAACTCTAAGCTCAGAATCTGACACCAGGATAACTCCTCTCCTGCCCATGTGCCAATATCTACCTGCCCAAGTAAGTGGATTTCACACCCTAGGTCCTAGATCCTTCCCATCCTGCCAGAATTTACCCAGGAAAGTCAAGGTCAGGAGGACCAGAGATGCAGATAGAACACATTTTGAAATATAGGAGGTGCTCTTTTACTATTTGATTGATTGAATGAATGAATGAATAAATGAGGAAGATATTATGGGTCATTATGGTGTATTCTTACCCTCAAACTGGCATCTGATCCAGTGTGCTCCCTAGGAAATCCAAGAAGTACTCTTTTCTCTTCCCTGAATAGGAAATAAACTAAGAGAAGGAGTTTGAGTGAGGAAAGCTGTGTTCAGAAAGCAGGAAGCCTTCTCAAACTTTAAAGTGCTTATGTAGGGAGGGCGGGAGGGCGACGCAAGAGGGAGGGGATATGGGGATATATGTATACATATAGCTGATTCACTTTGTTATACAGCAGAAACTAACACAATATTGTAAAGCATTTATACTCCAATAAAGATGTTAAAAAAATAATAAAATAAAATAAAGTGCTTATGGGTCACCTGGAGACCTTGTTGAAATGCAGATTCTTATTCATTGAGTCTGGGTGAAGGCTAAGATCCTGCTTCTATAATAAGCTCCCACGTGATTCTGATGCTACTGATCCTAGGAGCATGCTTAGTACCCAGGCCCATGAAGAAGTAGTGTGGGCTCTGGCTGCCCACTGCCCAACTCCATGGGGGCTACTCACGTAGATCACATGCTCCCTGCACCATCCTTCCACTAGAACACCATCAGATCCTGCTGCTAAGAGAAACCATCCTTCCACTAGAACACCATCAGATCCTGCTGCTAAGAGAACTTCTCAGCAACATGCTGGGTTTCATCAGCCTCCCTGGGTCAGTAAAAAGTAGCTGCCATCATCTTCGTTTCCCCACCTCAGGCTTCACACTTTCCCATAGAGGAAATGAATACACTGTGAATAAATATACCTCTTAGCCTTCTCCATTCAAAGTTGATCTATCTCGCCTCTGAGCCATGGGATGTTTTGATCCATTTTTATGATGTCCATCACAACTCATCTTGATCTCCACCCTCCGGTGGATTGTACAGGGGGAATCGTTTCCAAGCCACATTGCCTGGATTAATAAAATCCTTGACGGGGCAATCATGGCCCTTCTCCACATAGTACCACCTACTTCCCTCTCCAGCTTTTTCTGTGGTCATTGTCCTCCACACCCTACACTCAACCACCGAGTGTTCTTCCCCATTTTCTAACATAGCTGCTCTGCACTTCCTCCTCTTAACCTTTTCCATCATTTGCATATGCTAGAATCCTGCTTATTCATTGAGCCCCAAGTCAAATGTCAGCCCCTACTGGAAATGATCTGTCTTTGGACTCCCATAACACTTGTATACCATGAAACATGGAATCACTAATGGTTGATGTTTGGAGGGAACTTAGAGTTTATCTAAGCCACTTCTTTAATTTTGTGGTTGGAAATTGAGAACGAGAGATGAAGAGCAACTAGCTGAAAATTAAATAACGAGTTAGTGGCAAAGCACATACTAAATTAAACCCAGGACTCCTGGTACCCAGGACAGTGCTCTTTCCTTTACACGGTTCCTCGGCTACAGAGAGGTGTGCATTTTTGTGTTTCCCCAACAAGACTGAGAGTTCCTTAAAAGCAAAGCCCAGGGCTTCCCTGGTGGCACAGTGGTTGCGCGTCCGCCTGCCGATGCAGGGGAACCGGGTTCGCGCCCCGGTCTGGGAGGATCCCACATGCCGCGGAGCGGCTGGGCCCGTGAGCCATGGCCGCTGGGCCTGCGCGTCCGGAGCCTGTGCTCCGCAACGGGAGAGGCCACAGCAGAGGGAGGCCCGCATACCACAAAAAAAAAAAAAAAAAAAAAAAAAGCAAAGCCCAAGCAGCCAGCATGGTACCTGACATTCAATTGGTGCTCAATGAATTGTTGTCGAATTGGATGCCTATTAAATCCCTCTGATGAATAAACATCACCTCTACAAACTTGTCTATATCATTACCTGCTGTCTCTTAACCCAGAGAAGTTCAATACATGTCCTTCAATCTTAGAGTTTTTAATAATCCCAATAAAATCATTGCTACAAGGTCCACCTGTCAGTTTGAGATGAATGCTGTGTATTATTCAAAACAAGAACAAGATACTTGCATGAACTGCAGGTATCTAAAACACCACATAAAACCCAATCAGTTGTCCCCACAAAACTTGCTCTCCTTACTGTGTTCTCTTTCTTCCTTCCTTCCTTCTCTCTTCCCACTCCTTCCCCTCTTCCTTCTCCCCCTCCCCCTTCTTCTCCTTCTTCTTCTTTCCTCTCTCTCTCTCTCTCCCTCCCTCCCTCTCTTTTCCTTCTTCTTCTTCTTTTTCTACTTGAAGATAGCACTCTACCCAGTCACCCAAGACAGAAGATGCATAGCCATCTCTGAGTCTCTACATTGAATTGGTCACCCAAGCCAATCCAGTCAACTTTCTTTCTTTCTTTTCTTCTTTTTCTTTCTTTCTTTCTTTCTTACTTTCTTTCTTTCTTTCTTTCTTTCTTTCTTTCTTTCTTTCTTTCTTTCAGCTGCACCACACAGCATGCAGGATCCTAGTTCCCCAACCACCAGGGATGAAACATGGGCCCCCTGCAGTGGAAGCTTGTAGCCCTAACCACCGGACCACCAGGGAATTCCCTGTCAACTTTAGTTTTGAAATATCACTCAAATCACATCCTCCTTTTAGTTCCCACTGCCACTTCCTTAGTACAGGCCTTCGTCACCTACCACCAGCATTACATAATCGCCTCGAAACTGGTTTCCCAACTTCCAGATTCTCTCTTTGCATAACCATCCCCAACAGATTTGCCAGTTCGACCTCCCAACAGAGTTGTTAATATGACCTTTCTAAAAAACAGCTCTATTTATTCCTCTGCTTGAAATCCTACAATTATCCAGATTTCAGGGTCTATCATTGGACACAAGGGTCTTCATGATTTAGTTCCAACTTACATTTTCAACTCCATCTACCAATATCCCCTTTAACAGACAAGAACACACACCATGGGCTCCTGTCACA
Source organism: Physeter macrocephalus (assembly GCF_002837175.3). Lineage (NCBI taxonomy): Eukaryota > Metazoa > Chordata > Mammalia > Artiodactyla > Physeteridae > Physeter > Physeter macrocephalus. The sequence continues at coordinate 71,228,411 of NC_041217.1, forward strand.
CCAACTTCTTTTCATTTCCTACACACACCACCTTCTTTCAAGCAGCCATGGCTTTTTTCCTAGTAACTTTCCCCTTTTTGTTCTGTCAAACTCACTCATCCTTCAACACTTTTCAAATGTCAATACTCAGTGAGGCCTCATTTCTCTCTACAGGTTTCTATAACCTTTGGTATCTATGTTTCTTGTAGTCCTTACAAAAGTGTGTGTGTGTGTGTGTGTGTGTGTGCGTGCGTGCGTGCACCCACGTGCTTCTCTCCCTGGACTACTTAAAGCCTCTCTAGGGTTGAGTGTTATGGTTAGTTCTATTTTATAACCCTCCCCTCATCCTTGCATCATGCCCAACACACAGCACAGGGCCTGGTGAATCACAGATGCTCAATTCATAGTGAATAAATGAATGTGCAACAGTGTTGAATGGACTTTTCCTGTTTCCCTAAGAAAAACACTTAAGCCCCAAAGCTGAGCTCAACAGTCGATAGTAACTCACGTGTTCTGAAGAGGAGCTTCTGGACACATCCCACAGGACTCACTCAGAAGTGGCCACACGACCCTTGGGTACTTCCCTGGTTCCTCACACCTCCTCTATCAGCTGAGATCAGAGTTCATTGAGAGGGGTGATAGAGGACATGGGTGGTCTGGTGAGGGGCACTGGGTGTTTTACTTTCCCTCCTAACTCCAGCCAGGGGAAGGCAGGACTCCTAGATAATAGCTTAAAGAAGGGAAGACAGCCCCTCATCTCACCACTCAGGGCGAACTGTTGAGCCTCAGGTAGAGAGCAGAGCCCAGTGAGAGAGCTTTTAAGAAATCTTAACACGAGTGCCCTGGGGTTTGGGGATGTTAGAGAGCACACTATTCCCCACTCCTCTCATGGGAAGGGAGTTCCATTAGCACCACACTCCTGGCCTCTAGTGGTCCAGCCCCTCTGTCTTCTTTTCTCATAGCCAAGAGCAGCCCACAGGAGCATGTGTTCCCCTCTGCCCTAAGTTTTAAAAGACCTGCCTCTACAGAGGGATACTTACAGTTTCACAACCCCAACCTCAAGGTTTAGCATAGGAGGCTTCAAACCCTGAGAAACAAAAATAGAGAATTCAGGGGAGCAAAATGCAAAGCAAGAGATGGAGGTTTCTGCTCAAAGCAGGGCAGACGGCCCTATGCTTTGGTGGTGCTTACCAGGCAGAGATCATATGGGTTTTTTACTGTGCTTTTTTATGACAGTGTATTGGAGTTGACTTTTGGCTGCTGAACTTGAGACAGGAGCTTTAAGTCTTAGGCTGTGGTGTTTTGTGGCAGGTCACTAGCACTTAGACGAGGTTTTGACCAAAGGCTGTAGGGCTGGGGATACACACACTGACCATTAAGCAATGGTGAGCAAGTGCACTGTACTCTTCTGGGTGCAGTGGCCCTGGAAACGATTTACACTCTTCCCATGGTTGTGAATTCAGGCAGCTGCTTCTGCCAGTCAAGGGTTCCAGTTCCTTATGGCACTTGGGGGCATGACTTGACAACACCTCCCTCACACACATTCCATGAAACTTCCACCTCCACTCCGGGGATCCCCTATTGGGCTGAAGTGCAAAGGTGCAGGGAAGTTAACTTTGGGATATTTAAGGCAATGGATAAATGTTGCTCCTTTTCTCCTCTCCACAGCCCCCTCCCTAAATGCACCATTCAGAGATGTAAAAGCTTTATTTATATGACCTCTCCGAGGACTCCTTGAGTGACCAAGCATTCAACCTATTGCAAAACTGTGGCCAAGTTGGGTCTACACATTCTTAAATGTGTTCTTCTTTCCCAGCCTCCCTCCTATTCCCTCTCCCTTCTACTTCCCTGGGATTCTACTCACCCACAGTGTGTTAGCACATGAGCTTCTCCTTCAGGCTATCTTCTAGGTGAGAGTCAAGGGCCCCAGCAAAGCCAGCAACCTTGAAAAAGGGACCACTGTCCTTCAACAGACTGGCTTTCTTGAACAGCTGTGGCTGTGACCAGGCTTCAGCCATAAAACAGAACCTTTTCATTCAAGGCCTTTGATATATTGGGAGCCAGGGCAATATTTTCTGCTTTCAATGCAAGGCAGCTGACTTCCATGTGTGTCACAGAGCTTTTCAAGCTGTTAGGTGTTAGGGTCTTGCCAAGGTAGGAAGGGCTGGGTCTGCTGACCCAACCTCAGCTGAGCCTTTTAACAAGGACACCAGAGATATGAGCCTGAGCTGTAGCCCCGTGCTGCCTTATAGAGCAAGAGGAGAGACATTTGTCTCCACTACAGAACTGCAACTAACACAAAGACAGACAAGGGGAATGCATTCCTTAGGAGGGGGGTTTTTAGGCCTAGCTGCAAATCGAGAGATGACAACAGTGAGAGCAGCTCAGGACTAAAGGAAAAGATCTGCTCACCATCTGTGATGGAGTCCACATTACCCAACAAAGCTCATACCCAATGCCACTCTGAGAAGGTGGTAGCACCAGGCTCAAAAAACGGAAATTTTAAAATTCTTCAGTGGAAAAGAAAGATACCACTTAGGTGAATTCTACCCCTTTCCCAGTACGGTGAATTCATAGTAGCAAAACAAAACTTAAGATTTCTTCCACTTTAGTTAAAATTACAGACTCTAGACTTTATAACAATTTCATTATGGTGAAAAGATCTTTTCCATTTACCCTCTGTGATTCAGACACCAGTTTCTTTGGCGATGCTAAATGCTGGTCTCTGGGGACATAATTTTGTTAGGATAAATGTTTTAGGACCTTGAGATTGGCCTCTTTTCTAAAGTCAGTAAGTCTAGGGCCCATGCTATGATACTCTGACAAGTCCTATTAGCTCTCTGGATTCTTTTAAATAGTGTCTTAGTCTGCTCAGGCTACTATAACAAAAATACCATAGGCAGAGTGGCTTAAAAACAACAGAAATTTACTTCTTACAGTTCTGGAAGCTGGGACGTCCACAATCAAGGTGCCAGCAGATTTAGTGTCAGGTGAGGGCCTACTTCCTGGTTCTTAGACACGTCCCCACATGGCAGAAGAGGCAAAGGAGCTCCCTGGGGTCTCTTTTATAAGGGCAAAATCCCCTATGAGGGATTGTGTGTTGGATTTGACACAGATGAAGATGCATTGGAAATATTGAATAAGAATGTAGAAGAGTTTGAGTTAACAAATGTTGACATGGTTCAGTGTGATGTGTGCTCATTATCTAACAGAATGTCTAAGTCATTTGATACAGTAATTATGAATCCTCCCTTTGAGACCAAAAATAATAAAGGGATAGATATGGCCTTTCTGAAGACTGCTTTGGAAATGGCAATAACAGCAGTATATTCTTTACACAAATCCTCAACTAGAGAACATATTCAAAAGACAGCTGCAGAATGGAAAATCAAGATAGATATTATTGCAGAGCTACGATATGACCTGTGAGCATCATACAAGTTTCATAAAAGAAAATCAGTGGACATTGAAGTGAACCTAATTCAGTTTTCTTTTTAAAAGCCTCCAAAGACAAAAGCAGCTTAAAATCTAATTAAAATGAATAAAAAATATGTTTACTAAAAACAAAACAAAACAAAAGCTGCAGCCTCAGCTGTCTTCTGGCCTCATGGTCCTCTGCCCTCATGACCTAATCACCTCCAAAAGACCCTCACCTCTTAATACCATCACATTGGGAATTAGGTTTCAACATATGAATGTGGAGGGGACACAAACATTCAGTACATAGCAAATAGTAAGGTACATCATCTATGAGTTTGCCTTGGGATAATTTGAGCATGAAAAATAATATTACTAGTAATAAATGATAACACATTAAAAGAATTTATGAGATAATTATTCTCAAAGGAAAAAAAAGAGCAGTCAAAAACTCTTATTTACATTTTCATTAGGTCCCATTTGTTTATTTTTGGTTTTATTTCCATTTCTCTAGGAAATGGGTCAAAAGGATCTTGCTGTGATTTATGTCATAGAGTGTTCTGCCTATGTTTTCCTCTAAGAGTTTGATAGTGTCTGGCCTTACATTTAGGTTTTTAATCCATTTTGAGCTTATTTTTGTGTATGGCGTTAGGGAGTGTTCTAATCTCATACTTTTACATGTACCTGTCCAGTTTTCCCAGCACCACTTATTGA
>NC_041217.1:71233155-71234918 GCF_002837175.3 Physeter macrocephalus
GTACAATAGATAGCTGGTGGGAAGCAGCCGCATAGCACAGGGAGATCAGCTCGGTGCTTTGTGACCACCTCGGGGGGTGGGATGGGGAGGGTGGGAGGGAGGCAGACACAAGAGGGAGGAGATGTGGGAACATGAGTATATGTATGAGTGATTCACTTTGTTATAAAGCAGAAACTAACACACCATTGTGAAGCAATTATACTACAATAAAGATGTTAAAAAAAATCTCTTATTTACAGAAGACAACAAATAATAAATGTAGAAGGAATGTTGACATTAGGAAATCACCACTTTGCAATCCCATGGTAACAATTGATTCAGGCAAGGATCACCCATGGATGTTAAAATTACTGGGTAAGAGGTTGCTAGGCAACAAGAGATCCACAGGGTCTCAATGCATCACCACCCACAGTACAAAAGGGGAAATGTACCTTTACAACAGAGAGATCTGGCAGCGCCAGTCTTCAGTAAGTCATCAAATGTGGCATCACTAGTAGTGGGGGACACTGACCCTCAGTGATCTCTAATGTGGTGCAGTGGGAAGTCCAGTCTCACCTTCAGAGTGCTCTTATCAAAGAAGCTAACCCAGAACCTACGTGAGGAGACAAATTCAGAATGTGGGCCATTCTGAGAGAGATTCCCCAAAACTGTCAGCGTCACAAAAGATGAAAACAAAAGCGCAGCGAGACAAAGGGAGACTGAAAAGACACACCTAATAGGAACCTTGATTGGATTCTTGATCAAAAAAAACAAAACAAAACCATAGGAAAAGTTAGGGAAAATTTAATATGGACTATATATTATTGATAATATTGAATCAATAACCTGATATTACTTTATAAATATTTTTGAAAATACTCAAAATACTTCCAGATGATTCAGTAAATATTTTTTAATTGTGTGTGTGTGTGTGCGAGAGAGAGAGAGAGAGAGAGAGAGAGAAAGAGAACAAATTTGGCAAAATTTGCATTGGTGAATGCAAGGAAGGGCATGGCAGTGTTCATTGTACTATTCTCTCTTCCAACTTTTCTGAGATTTGAAAACTTTTTTTTTTTTTTTTTTTTTTTTTGTGGTACGCGGGTCTCTCACTGTTGTGGCCTCTCCAGTTGCGGGGCACAGGCTCTGGACGTGCAGGCCGGATTCTCAACCACTGCGCCACCAGGGAAGCCCGAAAACTTTTAAAATAAAGCATCAGGTGGGGGAGAAGCACCTCAGACACTTGGCATTGAATTGATAGGTGCCCTGAGATGCTGATAGAACTTCACTCAACCCTGTGAGCCACCTTCTCCACTACATGTGTTGCGAGAATCCGGCTTAGCTCAGGCACTGAGACACCCTAACCAAGGATAGAGCCACACAGGACATTGAGGATGATGACTGGGTTGTTTGTTTGTTTGTTTGTTTAACATCTTTATTGGAGTATAATTGCTTTACAATGGTGTGTTAGTTTCTGCTTTACAACAAAGTGAATCAGTTAGCCACGCAGGACATTGAGGATGATGACTGGGTTGTTTGTTTGTTTGTTTAACATCTTTATTGGAGTATAATTGCTTTACAATGGTGTGTCAGAGATTCCATATATATGTGTTAGCATAAAGTAATTTTTCTTCTCTTTCTGACTTGCTGCACTCTGTGTGACAGACGCCAGGTCCATCTACCTCACTACAAATAACTCAGTTTCATTTCTTTTTATGGCTGAGTAATATTCCATTGTATATATGTGCCACATCTTCTTTATCCATTCATCTGTTGATGGACACTTA
>NC_041217.1:71238503-71238824 GCF_002837175.3 Physeter macrocephalus
TTTCTTCCTGGTTCAGTCTCAGCAGCTTGTGCATTTCTAAGAATTTTTCCGTTTCTTCCAGGTTGTCCATTTTATTGGCATACAGTTACTTGTGGTAATCTGTAATAATCTTTTGTATTTCTGCAGTGTCCGTTGTTACGTCTCCTTTTTCATTTCTAATTCTATTGATTTGAGTCTTCTCCCTTTTTTTCTTGATGAGTCTGGCTAATGGTTTATCAATTTTGTTTATCTTCTCAAAGAACCAGCTTTTAGTTTTATTGATCTTTGCTATCGTTTCCTTCATTTCTTTTTCATTTATTTCTGATCTGATCTTTATGATTT
>NC_041217.1:71241158-71246738 GCF_002837175.3 Physeter macrocephalus
GTTGGGCATAGGGTGTCCAGCACTGTAGCTTGCTGGTCGTTGAGTGAAGCTGGGTCTTGGTGTTGAGATGGAGATCTCTGTGAGATTTTCGCCGTTTGATATTACATGGAGCTGGGAGGTCTCTTGTGGACCAGTGTCCTGAAGTTGGTTCTCCCACCTCAGAGACACAGCCCTGAAGCCTGGCTGGAGCACCAAGAGCCTTTAATTCACACGGCTCAGAATAAAAGGGAGAAAAAAATAGAATGGAAAGAAAAGAAGGAAGGAAGGAAAGAAGGAAGGAAGGGAGGGAGGGAGGGAGGAAGGAAGGAAGGAAGGAAGGAAGGGAGAAAGAAAGGAATGATTCGCTGTCTATTCAGGTATTCCACAGATGCAGGGCACTTCAAGTTGATTGTAGAGCTTTTATCTGCTGCTTCTGCGGCTGCTGGGAGAGACCTCCCCCTCTCCTCTCTATTCGCACAGCTCCTGGGGCTCAGCTTTGGACTTGGCCCCGCCTCTGCGCGTAGGTCCCCTGCTCTTCGCTCAGACAGGACGGGGTTAAAGGAACAGCTGCTTCGGGGGCTCTGTCTCACTCAGGCCGCGGGGAGGGAGGGGTACGGATGCGGGGTGACCCTGCAGCGGCAGAGGTCTGCGTGACGTTGCACCAGCCTGAGGCGCGCCATGCATTCTCCTGGGGAAGTTGTCCCTGGATCACGGGACCCTGGCAGTGGCGGGCTGCCCAGGCTCCCGGGAGGGGAGGTGTGGAGAGTGACCTGTGCTCGCCCACAGGCTTCTTGGTGGCGGCAGCAGCAGCCCTAGCATCTCATGCCCGTCTCTGGGGTCTGCGCTGATAGCCTCGGCTCGCACCCGTTTCCGGAGCTCCTTTACGCGGCTCACTTAATCCCCTCTCCTCGCGCACCAGGAAACAACGAGGCAAGAAAAAGTCTCTTGTCTCTTCGGCAGCTCCGCGCCCGTCTCTCGACTGGGGTTTTTAACTTAAAATATTTTACTTTAATTTCCTTGGGAATTTAATTTTTGAGCTGTCATTCTTCCCTGGGGATTTCCTAATGGAATGGAGTTTTGTTCTCAACGTCACAGTATCTTTGTGTTGGCGTGTTATGATTGGAGAAGTAAATGATGTCATCAGACCTCAATGCAGAACCTCTAATAGACGGTTAGGAAATACGGATGAACTAACTAGGGGCCGATAATAGAACAGAGAGGAAACTCTCAGCTTCAAGTACACTGTGAGCTGGAGTGGACTCTAGTTAGTTCACTGTTCTGACCCATTTCAGAGCTCTCTACAAAACCTGAGCTGCTCAGCTGGGCTCCCAGAAGACTGCACAGAGGAGGAATATTTGGTTTGGGGATGCAGCTTCACATAAATGGGATCAGTAGACATTCTTTCTGCTGTCCACACCAGTGATCGACCACAGGCTTAATGGATAAGCACAGTCAGCTGCACAAAAATCTAGGGAACATTAGAATTTTCCCTAAACACCACTTATTCTCTCCCAGTTAGTGGATAATGGCTGTTTGTTCACATCTTCACTGGTGAATCTATTCTATCCAAGTTATAGACATGGGGATTTGTTCCCTTTCTCCTTCCTCTTTACTCAGGACCAGTATAAGCCTGCAGTCTAGGTAAGTGTGTCTTCTCTGAAGACTGGAACTTTTCCTCAGGTGGGTTGTCTCAAGTTCCAGCCTGGAGAGGCGTAGTTAGCCAGCCCATTTGGTTCTCATGCCTCAGCTTTATTAATAATTGCATTAGGATTCTCCACATCAACAGAACTAAGAGATGACCTATCTATCTCTTTCTCTATCTATAAGAAAGATTGATTTATTATAAGGAATTGGCTCATGTGATTATGGAGGCTGACAAGTCCCCAGATTTGCATTTGGAAAACTGGGGACCAGAAGAGCTGATGGTGTAATTCCAGTCCAAATGCCAGCAGGTTAGAGACCTAGGAAGAGCCAAGATTTCCATTTGAGTCCAAGAAAGGAAGAAAACCGATGTCCTTGCTTGAAGCTAGTCAAGCAGGAGAAATTGTCTCTCACTTGGAAGAGAGACAGCCTTTTTTTTTTTATCAGGCCTTCAACTGATTGGATGAGGCCCACCTACATTAAGGAAGGCAATCTGCTTTACTCAGTCTATCAATTCAAATGTTAATCTCATCCAAAAACACCCCCACAGATATGCCCAGACTAATGTTTGTACAAATGTTTGGGCACCCTATGGCCCAATCAAGTTGACGTATAAAATTTATCATCACAATCATAAAGGTGGTCAACTGGCTCCAATATATCTTTTGGTTTGTTTCTCAGTTGGTTCAGAACTCTGACAGGGAAGAGTGGTGTTATTTGGGGGGTGTCCTCAAAGAGGAGAGGTACCTGTCTGGCCTCCCTCACTTTGGTAGTTAAAAGAATGTCAAACATTTCAAGAGCACACCTGTTTTCTCTTTCTGTTTTGTCCTTTTTTCCTCCTCAAGGTCCGTCTTTCTCTTTGACATCTGGCTGGGCTGCACAAAATCTTCAGATTTAACTCTTTCTACGTCAACTAGCCAAACTTGTTGTCTTTCCCCTCTTCCAATCTCCTCTTATCAATACAGCCCACTCGGGGCTTCCCTGGTGGCGCAGTGGTTGCGCGTCCGCCTGCCGATGCAGGGGACACGGGTTCGTGCCCCGGTCCGGGAGGATCCCACATGCCACGGAGCGGCTGGGCCCGTGAGCCATGGCCGCTGAGACTGCGCGTCCAGAGCCTGTGCTCCGCGACGGGAGAGGCCACAGCAGAGGGAGGCCCGCATACCACACACACACAAAAAAAATACAGCCCACTCATCAGAGACCTAACTCATAAGAAAAGCTACTATTTATTGAAGAATTAATAAATATAAGGCAGCATGCTAGGCATTATGCTAGATATGGAAGCAACCTAGATGTCCATCAAAAGATGAATGGATAAAGAAGACGTGGTATATATATACAATGGAATACTAGTCAGACATAAAAAAGAATGAAATAATGCCATTTTGCAGCAACATGGATGGACCTAGAGATTATCATACTAAGTGAAGAAAGTCAGACAAAGACAAATATCGTGTGATATCACCTATATATGGACTCTAAAAAAGTGATACAAATGAACTTATTTACAAAATAGAAACAGATGCACAGACATAGAAAAGAAACTTATGGTTACCAAAGGGGAAAGGGGGAGAGGGATAAATTAGGAGTTTGGGATTCACATATACATGTAACTGTATATAACATAGATAACCAACAAGGACTTATTGTATATCACAGGAAGCTATACTCAATACTTTGTAATAAACTATAAGGGAAAACAATCTGAAAAAGAATATATATATGTATAAATGAATATATATATTATATAATGTACATATAACTGAATCACTTTGCTGTACACCTGAAACTAACACAACTTTGTAAATCAACTATACTTCAATTTAAAATTTTTTTAAATAAATAGATAAATAAATTTTAGCCATAACAAGAAAAGAGCACACATTAGTAAGTTGGAGCTAGCATCCAAGTCCATGCTCTTAGCCTCTTCACCCAATGTCCTTGCAGGGTTTCATGGGTCACTAGTCCTGTTTGGAGAGAGACATTTGTGAAGAAGCAGAGAGCAGATGAGAGCTGAAGTCAGAGGTCTGGCTCCTGTATGGCCCTACTGCCCACTATCCAGCCTCTCCAAGCTCTGCTTACCTCACCTGTAAAACAGGAAAATAATATCAGTTGCTTGCCTGGAGTACTTATTGAAAGAGATAATGTTTGTATAAACCCTGTGCAGGTGTTCTCAGAGCAGGTGGTGAGGTACTTGCATTCATTGCAAAGTTTGCATTGCTGTCTGACTTTATTGGTCCCTACTCCATCATTACAGTGAAGCAGCTGCTAAACTGCCAAAAAGATACTCCAGAAGAAAATAGTGGAAAATAACTTGTTAAACTTTTTAATGTGAAAGGAATGGGATAATTAGGTGGGAGGTGTGAGAATACATATATTTAGCATTTCAGGGAATGACCTATGTAATTTGGGTTTTATCTGGTCATTTAGCAGAGAAATAAAAGCAAAGGGGTGATTTTGCTAGACATACTCTCCCAGGTCTCTTATTGACAAAAGATCATGTTGTTTGCTCACAAGAGGGCTTTGAATAAATTCTAATTCCTTGGGCCCGAGCCCAGCATATCCTGTAGCTCTAGGTTTTCTGGTACCAAGCTGCTGAAGAGATCAAGGGCTGGCAGGGGGGATGAAAGAGAGAAAATGAGAGTGCTTAGGCTGATGGGTACTTCAGGGCTGTTTCTCCATGCTCCAGCCCTCAGCCTCCCTTCCTGCCTGACCATCACCATTCTCATCCAGATCTCTCCTGTGCTTATTCCACACCTCTGAACTCACATGTCCACCTGCGTCTCCAAGTGGAGAACCACAGTGCAAACCTGATAGATGGTCCAGAGCTGGCCATGTGGCCATGTCAGTGAGAAGGGGTGGAAATTAGAAGAAGAGATGAAAGAGTAAGGTTGAGAGGAAAGTGTCCCTCACTTACCCTCCTTCCATTGGTCCAGGCTGCTCTCTCTTAGTCAAGGACACTACACGGCCTTGGAAAAAATAGAATACGTTCTGTGGGGGAGGGGAAAGATGTTCTGTGACCATAACTAGGGAGTAATAGGGGTACAGGGAGGGTCAGGGAATGGCTCAGAGGGACCCAGCAGGACCAGGGATTCTAGGGCTGTGACTCAGGCTTTGAGGGATGGGAGAGACCAAGGGGAGGTCAGTCATCTAATTATCAAATCTTATTATTAGAGGAGAACTTGAAGGTCATCCACCATTAATGCTTTTCTCATGCTTGGGTCCCTCTGCATTACCCTTCCTGAGCCATCATCCAGCCTATGCTGGAATACCTCCAGGGAACTCAGCACCTCATATGGTCTGAAATTACAGAAGGTTGGAGCTGGAAAAAAGCCTTGAGACCAGCAGGTCCAGTGAATGTTGGGGTGGGAAATCCTCATGCTGCCTGATAGCCTTGCACTCTGGAAGTCACCGCACTGTAACTCTTAACTTTAAGGAGATTCTGCTCCCTGGACTTATTAACCAAATTGCCTCCTCCTGGTGTCACCTTCAAATAGCTGGGCCAGCGGAGTATGCCAGTGTGGGAGAACCCCAGCTCTCCTCACTGCCATTCATTCATTCATTCATTCATTCACCAAATTTTACTTTGTGCCTGCCACTGAGTCAGGCACCACACTAGGCACTTGGAATACATCAATGAATACAACAGATCAAGACTCTGCCTTCGAGGAGCTGACAATCTAGCAGAGGAAAAGATACTAAACAATACACATGAAAAATAAGTAACGTGTGTCGTAATTTAGAGGGTGGTATGTGCCATGGAGAAGGAAGAAGAAGTAGGGCAAAATAAGGAGGATCAAGAGTGGCCAGGGCTTCCCTGGTGGCGCAGTGGTTGAGAGTCCGCCTGCCGATGCAGGGGACACGGGTTCGTGCCCCGCTCCGGGAAGATCCAACATGCCACGGAGCGGCTGGGCCCGTGAGCTATGGCCGTTGAGCCTGCGCGTCCGGAGCCTGTGCTCC
>NC_041217.1:71246946-71282329 GCF_002837175.3 Physeter macrocephalus
GTGGGAGGCCCGCGTACCACAAAAAAAAAAAAAAAAAAAAAAGAGTGGCCAGAGCAGACTGCACTTTTAAGTAGGGTGACCATGAAAGTCCTCATTGGGAAGGTGACGTCTGAGCAAAGGCATGATAGGTTCATCGGACGGACAATGGGTCTCTGAGGGAGGAGAGTCCTGGGAAGAGGGCATAGGCTGCAAGGCAGGATCATACCTGACAAGTCTGAGGATAGATGGCAGGGAACAATAGTGGAGGCGGAGAGAGCAGTTAGGAGGCTGTGCACGGTCCAGGTGAGAGATGATGATGGCTCCCACAAGCGTGGAGACGGTGGTGGTGGTCAGAATGGGTAGGATACTGGGGACATTTTGGACATAGAGTACACAGGATTTCCTGATGGCTTAGATGTGGAATACAAGAAAAAGAAAAGAAATCAGTGTGACTCTGAAATGGTTGACCTGAGCAACTAGAAGGATGGCAACTCCATCCTGAGCTGGAGAATGGTGGGAGTGAAACAAGTTTGGGAGAGAAGAGGAGGAGTTTAGTTTTGAGCAAGTTGCATTTGAGATGTATGTTGGACATGCAAGCAGGGATGTCAAGTAGACAGTCAGGGATGGAAGTCTGGGCTTAGAAGAGTGTTCTGGAGACATGCACATGGGAGTCACTGGCATAAAAGACAGCACAATATCATCAAGGGAGTGCCCAGTGACAGAGGGTCCTTCAGGTCCTTCATGACCACTTTAGAAACATGCTTTGGCTGCCATGTTTCAGGATGGTTAAAGGTCAATGAGCACACTAATATACCCCTCTCCGTCTCCAAATCCACCAAATACTAATTTTTATCATTTATTGGTGACTGAACTAACAGTTCCTCATGTATTATCTTAGCCCATCCCAAAATAACCAGTGAGGGAGCTGTATTATGCCCATTTTATAGAGGAGGACACCAAGACCCTGCACACACAGTTGTTCAAGACCACAGAATGATAAACGATGAAGCCAGGTTTCAAACTCAGGAGACCAACTTTTTTTTTGTTGTTGTTGTTGTTGTTTTTTGTTTGTTTTTGTTTTTTGTGGTATGCGGGCCTCCCTCTGCTGCGGCCTCTCCCGTTGCGGAGCACAGGCTCCGGACGTGCAGGCCCAGAGGCCATGGCTCACGGGCCCAGCTGCTCCGCGGCACGTGGGATCCTCCCAGACCGGGGCGCGAACCCAGTTCCCCTGCATCGGCAGGCGGTGGCGCAACCACTGCGCCACCAGGGAAGCCCAGGAGACCAACTCTTAACTGCTATGTTATATGGGAGTATGTGCTCTAGCAAATCTGTACGTTAGCATTAAAAATAAATCCAAAAGAGAAAATGACCCACATCCAAGAAAACGTGTGACTCAAGTGTGCAGTGAAAAAATCCTAAGCTGACAACAGCATAGCAGCCCTAGAAAGTAATTGGTCCAAAGACAGAGGGCTCTGTGAAGATTGTGTTCAGAAAGCAAGCCACTTCTACTATGCAAATTATATGAATAAGAACTCAGAATAGATATCCTAAGCAGGTCTTAGTTAATTCTAAACAATAAGATGAAGATATGTGATTCTCCAATAACAACAAGTGAAATGACAATTAGAAACCTTGGGAAAAACCCAGTCTAAGAAAGTCATGGTTCAAATTTGGTGCAAACTAAACTGTGGGATAATTGTGAGTAAACAACAGAGTGGAAGGAAATAGGATTTCATTCATAAAACATTCTCCTTTGAGTGGCCAAGGTTTAATTACATGTTACTTTCTTTCCTTTTCTGTGGGCCTAATCACAACACTTGGTTCTGCAGTGAATAGTGTTTACATAATCATAATGCCGTAAATACTATTTAAGGGGTTTCAGTTTTCAGAATCAACCCAAAGCATAGAGCACTTAATTATGGTTTCTTTAGCATTTAACTGCTATAAACATGCTCAATATAAAAATGATAGTGTGGCTGACAGAAATCTGGAGGAGGAGAGCAGAGGGACATCTACATGCACTGATTTCCTTGTTTTGTGTAGTGGAAAATCAGTAGATTTTGTCTAAAGATGATACAACAAGAAATAGAGATTTAAGTACACTCTTAAATCGTATATCTAACCACTGGAAAACCTAGTAATATTACAGATCAAAACCAGGAAGTAGGGGGGCAGGAAGAAAGGAAGCCCATATAATGCCCTAAATTCTTTACCTTTCCTGCAAGGTAGTTAATAAATACTACCCAAAGTTGGTAAATCAAGAATTTACATATATTGCCATGTTATTTACATTTGCATGCTAATAACCAGATGACTCAGAAATTGTTCATTGCAGTAGTAAATGTGGAGCAATAAGGAAGAGAAACTTTAGTTTTTTTAATTGAATGCCTTTATCTATTGTTTGAGTTTTAAACACGAGCATGTATTCTTTACACATGAATATGTCTATTTGGTATGGAGGTTATTACGGCACACTGAAAATTCAAAGTAAAGCCGTAGTTCTAACTAGTGACCACTAGCTATCACTGGTTTCCTGGCTGGTGCCAGGCCTGAGAGCAGAGTCCCCAGTAACAACCTGGGGGAGCTGCCTCCTGTCTCCTTGGGGCCTGGATAGGGAAGGAGGACAGAGAGAGGCAGCAGCTGGAGGCCAGTGGCTTCGCCAGCAGTAGGAGATGGCATTCTGTGCACAGCCAGCGGTGCCTCAGACATGGGCAGCCTCAGGTTGGAGAGTGGGGAGCACACAACTCCCCTGTGTGATGAGGGTCCTTTCTGGGCTAACGAATTCAGCGCTGCTGATAGGGGAACAGGGATGCACAGGGACAAGTAGGTCTCCTGATTGTTCGCTCTCAGCTCCCGCTTAAATACAACCCATGGTCTTTCTGTCCATCCTTAGCCTCTATGCACATTCCGCTCACCCACCCAGCCACCCCCTCACACACACACACACACACACACACACACACACACACACACACACACACACACACTTGCCTCTTTTGCCCCAGGTCTTATCTTGTCCTCTGGGGAGTATGTTAAGTGCTCTTCCAGCCTGCCTGTGTGCCTGGCCTGTTTTTTCTCACTGCCAGTACCTCTTGGATTCCAATTCCAAACATGGTATCCATCTGGGGTCACCCTTTCTTCCAGTGCCAAGAGAGATGCATTCCAAATGGTACACAAATGTGCCTCCCATGCTGGGCTCTCCTCATTCTGTTTGGGGACAACAGAGAGCAGGATGTGGCTGCTTTTTTATCCCTCACTGCTGAAGTTTTCAGCCCCATAGTCCTATCTTTTCCTCAGAACAATTTAGGTTTCCTGCCAAGAGCCAAATGTGAAGACCGTCCTAAGAAACTTGGAGCCGTGGACGCTTGTCAGAGCTCTGCAGGGAGGGCCAGAGCCTTGCTGAGGGAAAGAGAAAGAAAGGTTTTCAGTTCTCCATGAAGTGTATTATGTTCTGCCATTCATTCCCCAAGCTACTGGAAGCATTCCTCCCAGAAAAGGTGGAGATGGTGGGGTGAAGCCAATGGTGAGATGACATCTGCCCCTATCAGTGGCAAATAAGAGCTTTAGCATCAAAAGGTTGGCACAGACTGCTCTTCAGGCAGCTTAGGTCGTAGACTGCTGGTGCCCGCGAAGGAAGATAGACCGCGGGACTTCAATACTCAGACTCGCCACCAGGAGGAGCTTTACTAACATTTAGATGAGTTTGTGCGGAAATGTTTTTAGATAAGTTATTTAAGTCACAAAAAATAATTAGGGTAAAAATAAAAGGTGATTTGGAAATTTTCACAGGTTGATACAAACAATCCAGCAGTAAAGTTATCAAACTTTTAAAGTGCATGGTATTCAAGGACTTTTTTTTTTTTTGCGGTACGCGGGCCTCTCACTGTTGTGGCCTCTCCCGTTGCAGAGCACAGCCTCCGGACGCGCAGGCTCAGCGGCCATGGCTCACGGGTCCAGCGGGATTTTCCCGGACCGGGGCACGAACCCGTGTCCCCTGCATCGGCTGGCGGACTCTCAACCACTGCGCCACCAGGGAAGCCCCAAGGACTTATTTTTAATAATGAAAAGATAATTGTGGTGTCAAGGAAACAATTTCACTGTTCTTTTCCAACAACGACAAAAAAAAATTTTTAGTAATTTCTGAATTTTTAAAAATTAAAACCTAAACCCAACGTAGTGATTTTGTAATTTGGTAATCACTTTGTAGTGATTTGGTAATTACTGTCTTCCACCTTGCAAACAAACTCTGCCCCATCTCCAGCTCCCACTAAGGGTGAAAAAATACACCTGAGGCTTTTGGCCATGACGCCCACCCGGTCTCCCCTTTCTTATGTTGGCAGCTACCCCAGGGCTTGCAGCCCATGAGGTTTTCACAAAAACTCTCAGCAGCTATTAAGCCTCAGGTTACACCCGTAGGGGTTATTGAACTTTTTTTTTTTTTTTTTTTTGTGGTATGCGGGCCTCCCTCTGTTGTGGCCTCTCCCATTGTGGAGCACAGGCTCCGGACGCGCAGGCCCAGCGGCCATGGCTCACGGGCCCAGCCGCTCCGCGGCATGTGGGATCCTCCCAGACCGGGGCACGAACCCGGTTCCCCTGCATTGGCAGGCGGACGCGCAACCACTGCGCCACCAGGGCAGCCCGGGGTTATTGAACTTTATACCTTGCCTACTTTTGTGTCCCTAGCCTATATCCCCTGAATAAAGACCAGTAAAATCCCGAAAACAAAGAGGCCCAGGAATAGGCAGGCACAAGGGAGCTGGGTCCAAAGTCAGGGTCAAGGGAAGAGAAAAGCTCATTTAAAGTGGCTGGTGAACACTTCAAAGGAAAAGAAAAAAAAGTTAGGCCCTGGGCCCTGTGGGAGGGAAGGGATTGGGTCCAGAGTGGTCTGGGATTCCTACAGGAGGGCCGATGGGACCAGACACTCTGTAGCCTCTCAATCCACAGAGGGACTGGGAGCCACATTCATGAGGTCACTGGCCTCAAAACAGAAGGAATCTTCAGCTTCCGTCCTTCCTCTAAGGCCCTTGAAAGACACTAACCCTGTGTGGTGCATACAAATTGCACAGGCCACCACACAGGGGCATGGAAATGTAACAGGAGCAGGGCTCAGGTGACCAAAAGTAAGGCATGTGGCAGCTGTGTGGCCAGTGGGTGAGGCAGGCGGTCAGGTCTCCAGAGGCAGCTTCATCGGCCACAGTGTTTTCTAGAAGAGCCAGTGATGCTAAGCAGGTGGTCGAGCATCAGAGCAATATGTTCCACAACAGGAAGAACTAAATGAAAGATACGAAACTTGAGAAAAATTCACATCAAGAAAATACATAAAAGATCCAAAGGATCATTTCAAAACTGGGCTCTGGGTTCCTGAACCCATGACAGATGCGGACAGCACCCTTCTCAGAGGTTCCCACCATTCTAGGCCATCTCACACACACCCCCACCTCTGCCCATTCTGGTAAGAGGCTATTTGTAAAAGAGAAACCAGAAACCGAAACCAAAATTTTAAAACATGATAATAAAATATTGTCACGTGGACTTGAAGAAACTGTCAGATATCGCTCCCCTTGGCACAGCTGTGTAAGAATGCACAACACAAATTCTCACACATCCCTTTTGGGGTCAGCTTGCTACTGTCTTGTGGAGATAATAACCATTTTCCCAAGGGGAATGTCAACTTTTTGATCATCAATGACCTAATGTCTAAAACCTCAAAAACTCCCCACTTGGATGCAGAAGGCTTTCACAGAATATTTTCTACATTTTATTCTTTGTGAAAAGCTATTTTCCTAAGACTGACAATCCAAGTAATAAAATGAGTTCTTTCAAACAAACAGAAAAACAAACAAACAACAAAAAACCCTCAAGACAAATGATGGGAAGCAGCCTCAGTCTAACAAATGAACTCAGGAAAGCCTCGTTTCCTCTGGGCAGGCATCCACAGAGCCATTCTTTATTTTCTTTTTATTTTTTATTTTTTTTTTTTTGCGGTACGCGGGCCTCTCACTGCTGTGGCCTCTCCCGTTGCGGAGCACAGGCTCCGGACGCGCAGGATCAGCGGCCATGGCTCACGGGCCCAGCTGCTCCGCGGCATGTGGGATCCTCCCGGACCGGGGCACAAACCCGCGTCCCCTGCATCGGCAGGCGGACTCTCAACCACTGCGCCACCAGGGAAGCCCCACAGAGCCATTCTTGATGAAGAATTTATACTTTCCCTCCCTCACAACCAGACCATCACTCCAGTCTGGCCATCTACAAATAATTGCAAAAGGGCCCTTGGTAATATTGTGGAAAGATGGAAAGATGCTTGACTAGGACATAAATACCAGTGTTCAGTGTCTGTAAGATCATCAGCTTGCCCCAGCATATATGGAAGAATTTATCACCCAGTCAGGCAAAAGCTATACTCTGGGGGTCTATTACCCCATGAACAGTCAGCAAAGGAGCGTGCCTGTATTAAAAGAAAAGGAGCGTTGTAAAAAAGACTGAGCAAAGCCAGAAGCATCCAGAAAGAAAGCTGCTGGCTAGGACTGTAGCAGGAAGGGGAGGCAAGGTGGCTCAGAGTTTCTCACCTGGACTTCTTCCTGGTCTTTGGACCGACATCCACAAACATACCAGAAAATTTGCCCTGGTGCCCCACTTGAAGGAGCCGAGAAACATTCATCCTGATGGAAGAAAGTGCACCTGCCTCCAGCACCCTCCAGAGGGGAGAAGTGTGTGTGTGTGTGTGTGTGTGTGTGTGTGTGTTTTTCTCTAGCCAAGGGCAAGAGGTGAGAA
This sequence comes from Physeter macrocephalus, assembly GCF_002837175.3. Taxonomy (NCBI): domain Eukaryota; kingdom Metazoa; phylum Chordata; class Mammalia; order Artiodactyla; family Physeteridae; genus Physeter; species Physeter macrocephalus. The sequence continues at coordinate 71,253,697 of NC_041217.1, forward strand.
GAGTAGAGGAGACAACTTCCTTTTATTAATTCACTTGCTTTGTTAGCCGTGATAATGGAAAGGCTCCAAAAGGGTTAGGGTTTCCTTAAAGCAGAGGCATGTCTCTTTCTTTCCCTTCATTCAACCCTTGTCATTTTAGTCATACCATTGGCACACAGGCTTACGATCTCATTATAGAAAGGTACCAGAGCACCAGTACCACACATCGGCGCACATGGGTCCCCACGGTGCTGTCACACCCTGGCGTCACTGGACATTGTTTCCACTTGGCAGATCTCAAGCCCCTTCATGAAAGGGCCGGCTTCTGATAAAGGCTGGGAGGCTGGGCCTGCGTGGTAGGCACCCTCAGAGTCTGAGCAGACAAAGCCTCACTTCCCCCCAGGGCATGAGAACCATCCAGGACACTGTGGGTCTTTGCAAGCTGTCTGGACACCTGTGGACAACCCCAGGCTCACATGTAAGGAACCAGTGGGGCAGGTTCCCTCCTATCCCCAGAATCGGTTTTCATTGAGACAGATGTTTCCTGTGAGTATCCTCATGCTGTGAGTCAGTGACCTTTTTGTCTTCTGACAACATGTTTCTCTCACTGGAAAGCCATTTTCACACACACACACACGTGTGCACACACACACACACTCATTTTTAAACACATCTCAAGCATCTTCTATGCTTGAGAAGACTGGTAGAGAACCATTAACATTGGTTGGGATTGCCAGGCAGTCTGCTAGGCTCACTCCCCAGCTAAGCAACTTACAACACATACCAACCTCACAAGACACATGATTCAAAGTTTTGTATTTGTGAATTTATAAATTGCTACATGCTCTAGACCTTCTGAAGACCACTGATGTTAAATTACAGCTTTCCAAAGGTCGTGATAGTCTTTACAGCGTTCCCTCCTTAGCAGCCCATGCCTGATCCCACTCCCACAGCCACGCAAGCTTTCCTCTGCAAATCAGAGACCACCCTGAAAAAGTTGTCTGTACCATCACGGAGGCACCAAACACTTCTGGACTTTTCACAACTGTCTTTTTGCAACCTTGGGCACAGGAGACAGAGGGAGGTGTTTGCCACATGATTCTTCTCTATTAGCTCCATAAATTTTATAAATCCAAACAGTCTTTATAATCCAAACCTTTTAACAATATTTAATAGCATAAGCCCCCTCCCAGTCCAACCAGATGGACCACTTTGGCCCTTGCCTGTAACTGTAGCTACATTGCAGTAACTGTAGCTCACCTCTGCCGAGGTCCCCCATGTGTCTGGCACTGAGCTGGACACCTCACTGCACTTATTACAGCCAACCCTATGGGGCAGGTGCAACTAATATATTCATATTCTTATTTTAGAGAAAAAGGAAGCAGAGGCTCAGTGAAGTTCACTACCCTGCCTAAGCTCACCCAGTTAGAAAGTGACAGAGCTGGGCCTGTGTCTGCAGAGCCTACATGGTCATCTGCTTTCAGAGAGTATCTCCAGGTGGTCCAGTGCATGTGGGCCCCACAAAACCTTGCCCCATCCCCAGGCCACACAAACCCCCTCCAATCCTTGTGCAACATCAGACCCACCCACGTCTCCATAGGGACCATTCCTGCCCCTAAAGGGAAACCCTGGGATTGCACTCAATGATGCTACCGTGCTGCCAGGGGCTCCCAAGTGAGCCCTACGGTCCGACTCCCTGAAGAAGTCTGATGTCTTACCGAACCAAACTTGGGTCCGCTCGTCCACATGCAGTAAAGCCAACCTACTAACACTGGGCTGTGGTGAAGGAAAGTGCAGCGTTTATTGTAAGGCGCCAGAAAAGGAGTTTGGGCAGCTAATGCTCACAAAGCCTGAACTCCCAGATGGGCTTCAGGGAGGCATTTTTAAAGACCAGCTGAGGGAGGGGAGTCGCAGGGTGTGTGATCAGCTTGTGCACAACTCTCTGATTGGTTGATGGTGAGGTAATAGGGTGGTGCCACAGGGGTTAACATTATCAATCCTCAGGCTCCACTAGGTCTGGGGGCTACATGCTTACGGTCGTCAAGTAGTTAACTTCTTCCACTGGTGTGGGTTTTAGCAATTGTAAAACAGCTCAGAAAATGTGCATGAGATACTGTTATCTAGGTACTTCAGAGAAGAACTAAAGCAGAGGACATAGGGTCCTGCTCGGTTACACATGCTCCCTGGGCTCAAGGTCTCAGTGTCACTTGATCCTGAGGAAATTATCGTCAAGTTCAGTCAGGTCACACACATCCTACAGTTGATTGTTTGCAGGCAGGAAACTAATCATGGAGAGGATGGTCGGGTCACCCAGTGTAACAGTTGGATCTCAGAGCTTAGATCAGGTAGATTTTCCAGGGTGGGCAGCATCTCTCTCAAATAGCACAGATCCAGGGCCTGCAACACAGGGGCTCTGCGGCCAGGTATCCAGTTCCAAGGAAAGTGCTCGGGGCATCGCTGAGAAGGGCTTTGTAGAAACTGCATCTGATCTCTCCCCAGTTCTGAAGAACCTGCAACAGCGAGGCCTTCACGCTTCTCTTAATGTGTTAGGCAGCCTCCTTCATTTAATGAGAATTCTCTTATTCTGCCCCCACTCTCCAGGTCTGCAGGGACCTTGGCAGTTCCTTTGTTTTGTTTTGTTTTTAACATTTCTTTAGAGTACAAGTTCTTCTTGTGTCAGGCTCCCTGTAACTCTCTTCTGTATAAATAGGACCTTGGTCATAGCAGTACGTGTGATGAATATCTCATATCCTTTTAACTGCATTTTGTCCATGACCGTTCTAAATCTATCACATTTGTTTTAAACAACCTTATATTGTCGTCATTCTCCTTCTCAGACTTTGTGGATTTTCCCCTAAGTCGCCATAGTTGATGGGCCTTCCACTTGTGAGGGGGTTTGGGGTGTTGGGCCTACCATTCTTATTGGGATCACTCTATAAATCTACAGCTCTGACCCCTGCGTCTCCACTGCACACATTGTCACACGTTAAGCCCACGGCCACCTTTGATCCTTTCATAGTGACAAAGGCATAATTCTTTCCCTGGTCTGTTCGCAATTTAGAGCACATCAGCTCTTTTCAAAATGAGCTTTAAGAACCTTCTTAAGGCAAAGTGACTTCTAGGACACCTAGATGTCCTAGAGAGGGCAGTGGCAACATTTTATTCAATTGACCCTAATAAGAGCTCAAGTGATGTGGAGATGGTGAAGGTGGAGACTTGAATGGACACTTTCCAGAAGGGCATGGAGCAGAGTGGGCTTGGGCCCACGACCTGGATCAATGGGTCCTGCCCACCTGCTCTGAGGCAGCCCCTTCTTTCTCATCCTACCTGCATAGAGTCACTGAAATCAGATTCAATTCTGAGCCCAAAGAACCTCAGGGCTGCAGTGGGGCCAAGAGGTCTTCTAATCTGTCTTCCCACCAAGTTCAGGAGACCCTTCAATAGAATCCCTCCCTGATGGATGGTCATTAGTTGCTTGTTAAACACTTCTGGTGGTGGGGAGCTTATTACCCAGAGGGAATAAGGTCAAGGAATGTTAGAGTCACCACAAAAAAAAAAAAAAATCAAAGAGAAGAGAATTTCTAGCCAAATTATGTACATTGTTGGACCACTGTAATTGTTAGAAATGCCTTCCTGAAGACTTCCTCACTCTAAAAGTCACCATTTGTTTCCACGTTCTGTTTCCAGCACATTAAATATAATTCTCTCCTCCATATAGTTGCTCCAAATAGCTGAAGAGCCACAGGGAGAGACCAGGGACTGGTGGTCACCTCATTCCAAGACTCGTTTCGAGACCAGAGGAACACTGAAGTTTATCCAAGAGGAGGCTGTTTCAACCATCAATGAAGTTGCAGTTCTGCCTTCCACCACTAGGTGTCACTGACATCAAGTGTGACAGACGTTACTTGTGTTCAGGCTGAGAATCAGAGATCCCTTTTAAAAGTAAAACTCACCACGCATATTTTGAACTCCAATTTTCGCTATCTTATTTTATTATTACATTACTCAAAGGTATACAAATACGAAATGTATACACTGTATGCTTATCTAATAACAATAAAAATTTTAAATATAAAATTAGAAAGAGCAATACAATTCAAGTTAACGTTAATTTAATGTGGTGGGTAGTGTTATTTTGCTGGAACTAAGTTGGTGATTTTGAATTTAATCGGACTAATGTGCATTCACATCTTTTTTGGTCCACTGGTTATGGACTTGAGTCTATTTACTACAAACATGATGGATCATTATTAGAGTCATTTAAAAATTCCTATTTAAAAATTTACTCATTTTAAACTATCAACCAATTCTTTGATGAGCCAATAATTTGAAAAATGCATTAATTTGAAAAATGCAAAAATCTCATTAATTCAATTCACTCATACCCCATTTTACACAATCCCTTGCAGTTTCGATTCATTATAATGCTAATTACCTTTGAAATATTCTCCTAAAAGAGTTATATATAAATACAAACCATTGCAGTTACTGGTTACTATCAACATTTTCCTTGTGCTCCTCAGCCAACGACAGCTAGTCAGACCGTGGGCAGCAAAAACTACCAGATCCTCTCCATCCTTCCTGACACCCCCACGAGGTGCAGCCTGAGCTGAGATGTGCAGTTGCGTCACCCCTCCTCTGGCGGTCCTAGCAGCCTCAAGACCCCACCATAGCTGCCTCCACCAGTTTTTGCTTCAAAGACCACTGACTCCAGAGCTATGAGCCTCTGCAGCTGGTCTCATCTGTGAAGCCGAGCATCTGGGTTCCCCTCCTGGCTCAGCTCGGCTCGGCTCAGCTCCGCAGCCTTCAGCTCTGAAACTTAGGATGCAGGGTCCAAAAGGGGCTTTGGCAGAAAAGGATCAAATGCTGGGAAAACAACTGGAAAACTAGGAATCCATGCCAGGACTCTACTCGCTCTCAGCCTCTAAAAATTAAAGGATAAGGAGAGGAGCCCCATCAGCGCACCTGAGCTATCAATTCTTTCCCGTGGCACTACTGTACACAAGGAAACACATGAGGATGTGGCCAAGCATCTGTTGAAAAAAATTCCCCAATATTCCACTGTAACTTCAACCTTCTTGCCAATCTTTTGCAATGGGAGCTGGTCTGCACCAACACCGATGAGTGTCTGAAGTGTGAGAAACTGCTTAACTCCAAGTGAACCCAAATATCAGTCCTGCAACAGACAAGATACCCCTGCTATTCCTTTTGCTCCAGTTTTTAAAAAAATCTTTGTAACTTCTGCAAAGCTCTTCATCCTCATCCAAGAATTTCTCCCAGAAGGGATTTTCAATGAGCAGTGTTTACCAGCATACTGTTTTCTCCAAGCTCAGCTCCTAGAGATAATAACGCTAGTAATGATGGTTACCAAAGTGGCTGGGCCATGCGGAAATGGAAACACACACACACACACACACACACACACACACACACACACACACACAAGTCAAAGGCACGCTCCTCTCACCATGGAATACAACCAGCTCATAAGCCCAGGGCACTGGCCTGAAGTGCAAGTGTTCTAGCAAATTCAGAGAAAAAGCACAGAGACTAAGCTCTCAGAATGGCTACCCATAGTCCCTTGTCTAACCCCACCTGTTTCAACAACTGAGTAGCTACGCAGACAACACCTGGCCCTACCAGTTAGGTTCTAAGGGCAAGATCCAAACAGAAAGGGGGCACAGTTTTACTCATAATATCTTGAGGCAAACACCAGACCCAATTGTCCCCACTCCACCCCAGAAGTAAAAACCTGAATGGATCTAATACACAGTTGTAGAAAAGTTAAAACTTTTCTCTAGGAAACACAAGAAAATCTTGTTGTACACCTAAAATCAACAACTTTTACTGTATGTAAATTACAACTCAATTAAAACTAGTCAGCCCCTGAAAAATGAACCTTGCTCCCTCCTACCCCTACCTCTCCATTCCCTTCCAACTCCCAGCTTTTTCCTACTAGATCTGGTCTCTGGCATCCTTTACTTTGCCTCTGAAGCAAGTATTATTTGTAATCAAGGACAGGTGTGTCTGTTTCTTTACCACGTGGCTCTCTCTTTAGGTGTATCTCCATGGGAGATGGCTTGCGCATCACTGATGAGCCCAGTATGCTACCTCTCACCCTGTCCTTGGAAGGTGAAAAGCAGAGGACTCTGAACAAATCCTGGTCTGGCATTTTGGTCAGTTCCCAGCAGGGCCTGTATTCTCCTTGAGACTCAGGGCTTCTAAGCCCGTCAAGAGGATTTGACAAACTGTTTGCCTTCAAAGGATGTATTCATTCACACATTTACTCAAATGTACACAGTGAGGTAGCCCATACCACAGTCAATAAACAGATGTTTCCATCACTTCAGAAAAATTCCCTCGTATCCCCTTCCTCTGGATCCCCCTTGATCCAGGCCATGCTGATCTGCTTTCCGACACTATAATTTTGTCTTTTCTTGAAGTTTATATAAATGGAATCATACAGTATGTAGTCTTTTGTGTCTTCTTTCATTTAGCATAAAGCCTTGCAGAGTCCATCATGTTTTTCTGTGTACTGTTTGTTCATTTCTTTGTGTTGCTGTGTAGTATTCCACAGTGTGGAATGGATGTACCACAATGTGATTATCCATTTACCAACTGATACACATTTGGGCTGCTTCCAGTTTGGGGATATTACCAATAAAGACGCTATGAACACACCTGTCTTTGTGTAGACACGTTTTCTCAGGGCTGGGACTAGCGCGAGGCAAGGAAGTCACATCTAAGTTACAAAATTTTAGGAGACACCGACTCTCCGGTCCCACTAGTGCAACCACGAGAGTTAAATTTTGCTCTCTGGGTTCCTATGTTGCTTCACATAATCTCAGCCTTGTTTTTCATTTCCTTAAGACTGTTGAGTCAATATCTAAGAATAGAACACCGAGTCATATGGTTAAGTGTACATTTCAGATTACAAGAAATTGCCAAACAAATTCCCAAAGTGGATGTGCCATTTTCACTACCTCCAGCAACGTGTGAGAATTCTAGTTGCGCCAAACCCTCTCCAACAATTGGTATTTTCAGTCTTCTTGTGTTAGCCATGGTAGGGTTGTGTAGTGGTATCTCAGTGTGATTTTCATTTGCATTTCCCTAATGATAGATGATGTTAAGCACTTTCCCACCTTTCAGGTGCTTCTTTGCAATTTGTCCTTTAGTGAAGTGTCTCTCAGATTATTTGCTCATTTTTTTAGAGGTTGTTCATCAATGGTTTCCTTGCCTCTCAGTATTCCCTCATTTTTGCCAGTTGCTCTGTCAGATTTGGACTCTGTTCTTCAAGCCCATCTGGCTTCAGCTTTTTACCAACAAGCTGTAGAACATTGGGGTATGAATTCAGTTTTTTTAAAAAAGATTCACAGTTCTGATTTTTCTGTATCTCTGTCAATAACAGATTTCTCTCTGCTATACTCCTACTTTTCTACGAGGCCCCTTGGCCTTTCTCTCATATGTATAGTCTAGCTGCCACCCAGGGATTTAGACAATTTATTTTGTGACTTGGATCTCATTCCTTCTAGATTGTCATGCTTCCAGATTTTTCCCCTTTAAACTTCCAGCTGCTTGCAGCCCTGAACTCTGATCTCTGGTACCTTTAGCTGGCAAGACGGTGGTTTCTCTTGAAGTCGTGTTCCATAGTCATAGCTGGGGAATGGGGCTGGAGAGGGGTGTTGGCAGTGCCCTTGGGGGCACTTCTCCCCTCCACTCTGATGAAAAATTGAAATTATAATAAAGTAATCACAGTTCACACAAAAATGGAGTCAGGAGGCCATTGAGGATCTGGTGTCAGACACGTCTCTGCACCACAGAGAACGTGAACTTTCTTTGAACTGTACCAGACCCAAGGACACCACCAGGGCATTCAGAACAACACCTGCCAGCTGCAAACTTATGGTCTCAAGATTTCCCCTTGTAACTATGCAACCATTTCGGACCCCAACAAATCCTTGCTTAACCAGCACCCTGACTTCCTGCCGTCTTTGATTATAATTCTTGAGAACTCATGTGATTAACTGTAACCTTGCAGGTTTTGCCCTCACAAGCCTCCACCATTTTGTAGTCCCATGGAACACGATTCAAGTACTTCTTGAATCTGTGTCTCCCGGGCTGCAGTTCTAACAAGCCCCAATAAACACGTTTTTATTTCAGTCAGGTCTCCGTTTCTAAAGTTTTGGTTAACAACTCATTCACAGCTTCTGCATCCACCAGCCCAGGCCCAGCATCTTGGTCTGAGGCTATGAGAGGTGGAAGCCTTGAGAACGCAGGTTAAGCAGCTGCCAATACAGAAGGGTAAAGCACCCCCGCTCCTCCTCCTGCTGCTGTCTCTGATGCCATGGCCTCATGGTGAGTGACCTTGGAAACTGACAGCCTCCCCTCCTCAACCCAGCCTGCAGCTCTCTGTGTGCCCCTTTCCCAAAGCTGAGTTCCTGGTGCCTGTGACTGATTAATAAACCAGCTTTTTCTCTCAAACCCAAACCTTCTCTAAACTTCAGCTGTAGGCTAGGTAGGTTCCCCTTAGATAGACTTGGCTTTGCAGGGAACTAGCTGTATGACCTTGGGCATTATCTAATCTTTCTGAGCCTCAATTTTCTCAGAATTTCAAACAGTAGTATCTACCTGTTAGGATGGTTCTAAGGATTAAATGGAAGTAAAGCAATCAATCAGCACAGAGCCTGGCAGAGTGTAGTGCTCAAAAAAGGTGACCTACTAGTACCATTATTTTGAAGATAAACTTACATGGATGAGTAATACCTGATTATGAAACAGTGTCTTGAATCAAATCCTGGCATCAGTCCTTTTTAGTTGGACTCACTCAGGCAAAGTACTTAACCTCCCTGAGCCTCAGTTCCTTCATCTAAAAATAGGGATGACTCTGTCCCCTACCTCACAGGGTCTGCAAGGATAAAATGACACGTTACCTATAAGACACTTAGGAGAGGGCTTGGAACCTAATGAGAGCTAATAAATGTTAGCTATTATTACAGTTAATCCTCCCAGATCCTGCAAGGGTTTTTTGTTGTTGAGGAAACAAAGGCTCAGAGCTTAAGTAACTTGTCCAAGGCCACCCAGCCATCACTGGTGAGTCCAGACTGTCTTCCTCATGTCCCCAGTGGAAATGCATCTCTCCAACTCCAAAGCTCTCTGTGCTTCCAGTATAAGACTTATTATAGTGCGACTAACACTGCGGTGACGCCCTCGAGGGCAAGGCCTGGGCCTTACTCATCTTTTGTGTACCAGCACCTGACACCAGTCAGGCCCTGGCAGGTGATCAAGAATGCTTGCTGACTTGAGATGAAGTGAGGTGACTGGGGTTGGATCGCTGGAAAAGGCAGGGCTGGATGTGAGCCTGTATCTGGGCTGAAGGAGTCAAGAGGACTCCAGGTTTCCAGCCTGGGTGGGTGCGAGAAGGGTGGACCTGTTAACTGAAAACCGGAAGTTGGGAGAGGCTGATGGCTTGGGTTTGAGAAGAAAGTGGGGAAAGGGGAGATGCAAAGGTGAGGCTTAGGCAGGTTGTGATGGAGAGATGGGGACCTTTTAATTAGGATCCGGGGCTGTGAATATCCACTGGCGGCTCCCCCACCACCTCCCCACATGGACTGGCTTGTGACCTGATGTCAAGGTCCCTGCCCTGGACTTGTTACTAATGGGAGACCCGAGACACACCCTGGAAACCACAGGGCTTAGAACACTTACACAGCCACCTATCAGCGCCCAGGAGAGAAAAGGGTGTCTGGCCATTGTGGCCGGATTGAAGAAGAGCCCTGGAATGAGGGGGTGTGGGGAGGTCAGTCTAGGAGAGCTTCCTGGAGGAGGAGGAGGAGGCTCAGCTTTGGTCAGGAGGGCAGTTAGCTGCAAAGGAGGGAGACAGAATGTGGGGTGGGGTGCTCACTGCAGGGAAGACAAGGCTCTCTGCCCTTGGCTGGGATTCTGGGCCTGGTCCCCTAACCCATCAGCAGGGGAGCTGGAGGAGGAATACATCACAGCTGTTGTGAGGGGGCCCGAAGGAGATCTCTAGGGAAACAGGACAAGAATAACCATTCTAATGCCCAGCACCACTCCATGCACGCTGCCTTCTCTCCTGCGGGGGCTTCGCTTTCTGCCACGTGGACACCCCTCTCTCTCACTCTCTCCTTCCTCCCTTCCCCATCTTCCCACCCCAGCCGACTGTGAGGGGGGAAGGGCGGGACCACCAGTCCCAGCGCCTGGGGGAGAGTGGGCCTTGCCAGCTGTCTCCTCCTTCCCCTTAGCCCATCCCGATCCCTTCCTCCTGGCTCTGACAGACAAATCGGGTACCCGCCCCTCCCTGTCTCCAAGTCCCCTCCCCCTCCCTCCACTGTCCCGCCAGCCCTCAGCCCCTCCCCTGAGCGGGATGACAGTGATGCAACCCCATACCCAGAAGTGAAGGGGTGAACGAGGTCCCCTCTCCCTCCCTCTTGGGCCTCTGACCCCGTTCCCTGACGTCCCCCCAGCCCCTCTCTCACCCGGTCCCGCCCCAGCCCCTCCCCGCCGTGCCCTCAGCCCCTCCCCCCGCCCCCGCCCCCGCTCTGCTGGGGGAGGGCCCAGCAGCTCCCTGCCCTGGCCTGGCCGGGTGTGAGTCCCTGGAGGGCAGGGGAAGCTCGGCTTCTGGGATTTCCCCGGCCTCTGGCCAGCAGGAAGTCTTCCTCTGGAGAGGGGAAACCTTGCTCTTGGCCTCGGGCCAGCTGCTGGGCAAGACCAAGGTTCAGGGGAGGAGCCTGTTTCCCTGGTCAGCTGGGGACTCCCGCTGACCTCTGCTCTTCAGGTTTGGGGGGTTAGGCCTCAGAGGCCCAGAGAGCGAGGTCAGGGTGGGGGAAGAGGATGAAGGAGACGCTGGGGACAGTGGGACAGAGATACTCGGCGCCGACCCCCACCTGCATCAGCCGTCCTGCCTTTCCCTCCCATCCCCGGCCTGTGGAGCGGTGGGGTAGGGGCTCTCTGGACGTTTCTCCTCTCCCCGCTGGGTGTGTGTGCCACGCGGGTGTGGCCTGGGCACAGGGCGTTGATAAGGGGCCGCGGCAGCACCGCCCGCCGCAGCCCTGCAGGACCCAGGGTGGCCTAGAGCAGAGCGCTGTGCGGGCACAGTCCACCCCGGCCTCGTCCTGACACATCCGGGAACCGGGGCAGGGAAGGAGGGTGCCTGGAAGTCTTTCTCTGGTGCCTCGGTCTCCGCCTCTCCGAGGCTGTGGAAGGTGATAAGCCCTGCGAGTGGGGCTGGGGGGGAGCGGCCTCCTTTCCCAGGGGCTCTGGCGGGCAGAGGCCCCCGCTCTCCTCTCCGAATCTCGCCTCTGCCCTTACTCCCCGGTTGCCCTGTTCCCGGGCTCCAAATTAGCCCCTGGGGACCCCTCAGCAGCGAACACAACAGGGAGAGAGCAAGAGGCAGCCCCGGGGAGCAGGGCAGACAGCACTGGTGACTGTGCACATTCCACCCCGCCCCGCCCTGCCCTCAGCCACCCCTCCTCATCTCCCACTCCTCCGCCCCTCCAAACCCAGGCGGGGTCCCCTCTCAGAGCTCTTCTTGGGGCTGGGCTGTCCCACCCGGTAGCTTGGGAAGAGGGGGGAGGGGGAGAGGGAGAGGCAGGGAGGTTGGTTGAGACAAAGGGGGCAAGCCTGGGTGGGAAGGAGCCGCTGCGTGGGCTGGAGTTGGGGACAGAGCCAGGTGGCGACAGCCCTGCGGAGCCAAGATCAGGGAGTTTCCGGGGATGAAGGGAGAAGCTGCACGCTGGGCCAGCGCCCCCTGGTGGCCAGTGCTGCAGCGGCAGCCACCCAGTCTCCCTGCCCTGCTGCTGTGGCCACCGGGGTAGCCTCTCCTGGACACGTGGACAGAGTGGAGAGCACAGCCCTGCACAGGACCCAGGCAGGGTTCTCACTAGCAACACCTGGCTTTGAGAAACTGTATAGGAACCAAGTTCTATTCCAGTGCCCATCCACCCTGTCCACCTCATTTTCTCACCTGACCAGCAAGTGGTGGGTTATCATACAGTCTTTGAGGCCCCTTCTGGCATGGGCATCCCGAGATTCCAGGTCAAGATGGATCTGATCTGGCTCCTCGTTACCTCTCCGATCTCAGAATCTCCTTCCCCTCTTGCCTGCACTCACATCTGCTCCAGCCACACTGGCCTCCTGTTCCTGGAGCACACCAGGCACGGTCCCCCCTGAGGGCCATTACAAGGGTTATCACCTCCACCAAGGAAGCTATTCCTTAAGATGTCCACTCCGTCACCTCCTCCCAGTCTTTTTTCAAAAGTCTTTCCTTTGATGAAGCCTGTTCTGACCTTCTGATGTAAAATTAAAACCACTTTCCCAGGTCTGGATCCTCCCTACCCTGCTTTTCCCAGAGCCCTTATCACCTTCTAACACACTATACCAACCACTTCCTTATTTATCATGACTGTTGTGTAGTGTCTTAAGACATGATAAGAAAACTACTGGAGATAGAGCACAACCCTTGCTGAGGAGGCAGGAGAGGTATGATTAGAAAAGTGGAGGGAGGGAAAGGGTAGTTAATAATGGCGGGAGGCCTGGATGCTTAGGAGCTCTTTCCCTGATCTCTGGACCCCAGGTATGAGTTGTCTGGTCCCAAGGCCAAACCTCCAGCTCTTTCCAGCTCCATGTACATTCCCAACTTCCATCTGTGTCTCCCATCTCAGCAATAATCACAACAGCACCCACGATGGCTGCTCTGTGTTGAGTGCTTACAATTCGACAGGCCCTGCATGAAGCTCTTTACATGCATATTCTCACGTGGCCCTTGTGGAAACACTAAGGGGAATCCGCTCATTATAGATGAGGAAACGATGGAACTGTAAGACAGAGCTAAGAGCCTGTTGAGAGAGGTCAGCAAATTGCCCCATAACTTCCTTGTCACTCATAAGTGGCAGAGCCAGGAAGGAGCCCAGGCTATGTTTTCACCTTCATTTGTGGGGACCTTCTGAGGGCTGGACCCTGTGCCTCTGTGTGGGTTACCAACTCACGAAACCCGGCCTGATTGTGTGGGTCACTGCAGAGACACAGGAGGGTCAGACACATTGGGCTTAAGTGCTGTCAGTGGCCCCTGTGCACCCTCTCTGTCCCACCATTACCCCTCTCCTCCCCTCAAGTAAATCTCTTAGCACCCTCATCCAGGGAGGATAGGGAGGGAGGGAAGGACAAGGAACTGGCACTGCCAGTGGGGAGGGGACAGTAAAGCTGTCCTTTGGTTGATCTATCCTCAAAGGACCCTAGCTCCCAGAATCCTACGGAGAAGCTGCCTTCAGGTGATGTTTATGCTTGTCTGCCAGGGGTTACATACCGTATAGATATGCATCCTTACAATAAGATACGAAGGTGATTAATCATCTAGGAATTCCTGCCTCTTCAATGCCTTTGACATCTCTGTTTATTTAAGGAGTACTTGCTGTGTGCCTAGCAGTCTGCGAAGGGATGGGGGGAGGAGACAGAATAAGTGAAGGGAAAGTTAAGGTTCTTGCACTCAAGGAAGTTCTGCACTGATTGGGGATATACGATTTCTAAATATTAAATAATTAGAAGACAAAGCCAAATAATATATAATTACACTGTCATTTAAATATGATCAAGTGTCAAAATACATGCCACAAGTGTGCTATGTGCTGTCTGGAAGAGACGTCAGGGTGGGCTTGAATCAATCAGTGTAGAGGGCTTCCAGAAACGCTGGGCCTTGAATGATGGGTGGGAATCTGAGCAGTGGAGGTGGTCAGAATCAGAGGTGATGTGGAGAGTTGGTTGGGGGTGGACTTTAACAAGCATGGTGAACAAGAATTGTGACTGTGTGAGCTTGGGAGGTGAGCAGACAGGCTGAGCCACGGAAGGGTGCAGGGCAGAAGAGAAAACTCTGGTGTTGGACAGACTTGGGGGTCAAGCTTAACTCTCCAGGGACCTAGCTGCATGACCTGGGGCACTACTTAACCTTTCTGAGCCTCGTTTTTCTTACAATACGATAATATCTGCCATTCAAGGTGGTTCTAAGGATTAAATGCAAGTAAAGTTATCAACATAGAGCCTGGCACAGAGTAGAGGTCAAAAAAAAAAAAAGAAAAAAGTTAGTTATTATTACAATTATTTTGAAGATAAACTTGCATAGGTGAGTAAGATCGTTATGAAACAATGTCTTGCATCAAATCCTGGCATCAGTCCTTTTTAGTTGGGCGCACTCCGGCAATGTACTTAACCTCCCGGAGCCTCAGCTTCTTCATCTGAAAATAGGGATGATTGTATCCCATACCTCACAGGGGGCTGCAAGGACAAGATGACCTGTTACCTATAAAACACTTAGGAGAGGGTTTGGTACCTAACAAGAGCTAATAAATGTTAGCTATTATTACAGTTAATCCTCCCAGATCCTGCAAGCGTTTTTTATCATTCTCCAATGTTATTGAGGAAACAAAGGCTCAGAGCTTAAGTAACTTGTCCAAGGCCACCCAGCCAGTCACTCGTGAGTCCAGACTGTCTTCCTCATGTCCCCAGTGGAAATGCATCTCTCCAACTCCAAAGCTCTCTGTGCTTCCAGTATAAGACTTATTATAGTGTGACTAACACTGCGGTGACGCCCTCGAGGGCAAGGCCTGGGCCTTACTCGTCTTTTGTGTACCAGCACCTGACACCAGTCAGGCCCTGGCAGGTGATCAAGAATGCTTGCTGACTTGAGATGAAGTGAGGTGACTGGGGTTGGATCGCTGGAAAAGGCAGGGCTGGATGTGAGCCTGTATCTGGGCTGAAGGAGTCAAGAGGACTCCAGGTTTCCAGCCTGGGTGGGTGCGAGAAGGGTGGACCTGTTAACTGAAAACCGGAAGTTGGGAGAGGCTGATGGCTTGGGTTTGAGAAGAAAGTGGGGAAAGGGGAGATGCAAAGGTCAGGCTTAGACAGGTTGTGATGGAGAGATGGGGACCCTTTAATTAGGATCCGGGGCTAGGAAAATCCACTGGCGGCTCCTCCACCCCCTCCTCACATGGACTGGCTTGTGACCTGATGTCAAGGTCCCTGCCCTGGACTTGTTACTAATGGGAGACCCGAGACACACCCTGGAAACCACAGGGCTTAGACCACTTACACAGCCACCTATCAGCGCCCAGGAGAGAAAAGGGTGTCTGGCCATTGTGGCCGGATTGAAGAAGAGCCCTGGAATGAGGGGGTGTGGGGAGGTCAGTCTAGGAGAGCTTCCTGGAGGAGGAGGAGGAGGCTCAGCTTTGGTCAGGAGGGCAGTTAGCTGTAAAGGAGGGAGACAGAATGTGGGGTGGGGTGCTCACTGCAGGGAAGACGAGGCTTCCTGCCCTTGGCTGGGATTCTGGGCCTGGTCCCCTAACCCATCAGCAGGGGAGCTGGAGGAGGAATACATCACAGCTGTTGTGAGGGGGCCCGAAGGAAATCTCTAGGGAAACAGGACAAGAATAACCATTCTAATGCCCAGCACCACCCCATGCACGCTGCCTTCTCTCCTGCGGGGGCTTCGCTTTCTGCCACGTGGACACCCCTCTCTCTCACTCTCTCCTTCCTCCCTTCCCCATCTTCCCACCCCAGCCGACTGTGAGGGGGGAAGGGCGGGACCACCAGTCCCAGCGCCTGGGGGAGAGTGGGCCTTGCCAGCTGTCTCCTCCTTCCCCTTAGCCCATCCCGATCCCTTCCTCCTGGCTCTGACAGACAAATCGGGTACCCGCCCCTCCCTGTCTCCAAGTCCCCTCCCCCTCCCTCCACTGTCCCGCCAGCCCTCAGCCCCTCCCCTGAGCGGGATGACAGTGATGCAACCCCATACCCAGAAGTGAAGGGGTGAACGAGGTCCCCTCTCCCTCCCTCTTGGGCCTCTGACCCCGTTCCCTGACGTCCCCCCAGCCCCTCTCTCACCCGGTCCCGCCCCAGCCCCTCCCCGCCGTGCCCTCAGCCCCTCCCCCCGCCCCCGCCCCCGCTCTGCTGGGGGAGGGCCCAGCAGCTCCCTGCCCTGGCCTGGCCGGGTGTGAGTCCCTGGAGGGCAGGGGAAGCTCGGCTTCTGGGATTTCCCCGGCCTCTGGCCAGCAGGAAGTCTTCCTCTGGAGAGGGGAAACCTTGCTCTTGGCCTCGGGCCAGCTGCTGGGCAAGACCAAGGTTCAGGGGAGGAGCCTGTTTCCCTGGTCAGCTGGGGACTCCCGCTGACCTCTGCTCTTCAGGTTTGGGGGGTTAGGCCTCAGAGGCCCAGAGAGCGAGGTCAGGGTGGGGGAAGAGGATGAAGGAGACGCTGGGGACAGTGGGACAGAGATACTCGGCGCCGACCCCCACCTGCATCAGCCGTCCTGCCTTTCCCTCCCATCCCCGGCCTGTGGAGCGGTGGGGTAGGGGCTCTCTGGACGTTTCTCCTCTCCCCGCTGGGTGTGTGTGCCACGCGGGTGTGGCCTGGGCACAGGGCGTTGATAAGGGGCCGCGGCAGCACCGCCCGCCGCAGCCCTGCAGGACCCAGGGTGGCCTAGAGCAGAGCGCTGTGCGGGCACAGTCCACCCCGGCCTCGTCCTGACACATCCGGGAACCGGGGCAGGGAAGGAGGGTGCCTGGAAGTCTTTCTCTGGTGCCTCGGTCTCCGCCTCTCCGAGGCTGTGGAAGGTGATAAGCCCTGCGAGTGGGGCTGGGGGGGAGCGGCCTCCTTTCCCAGGGGCTCTGGCGGGCAGAGGCCCCCGCTCTCCTCTCCGAATCTCGCCTCTGCCCTTACTCCCCGGTTGCCCTGTTCCCGGGCTGAAGCTGCACGCTGGGCCAGCGCCCCCTGGTGGCCAGTGCTGCAGCGGCAGCCACCCAGTCTCCCTGCCCTGCTGCTGTGGCCACCGGGGTAGCCTCTCCTGGACACGTGGACAGAGTGGAGAGCACAGCCCTGCACAGGACCCAGGCAGGGTTCTCACTAGCAAGACCTGGCTTTGAGAAACTGTATAGGAACCAAGTTCTATTCCAGTGCCCATCCACCCTGTCCACCTCATTTTCTCACCTGACCAGCAAGTGGTGGGTTATCATACAGTCTTTGAGGCCCCTTCTGGCATGGGCATCCCGAGATTCCAGGTCAAGATGGATCTGATCTGGCTCCTCGTTACCTCTCCGATCTCAGAATCTCCTTCCCCTCTTGCCTGCACTCACATCTGCTCCAGCCACACTGGCCTCCTGTTCCTGGAGCACACCAGGCACGGTCCCCCCTGAGGGCCATTACAAGGGTTATCACCTCCACCAAGGAAGCTATTCCTTAAGATGTCCACTCCGTCACCTCCTCCCAGTCTTTTTTCAAAAGTCTTTCCTTTGATGAAGCCTGTTCTGACCTTCTGATGTAAAATTAAAACCACTTTCCCAGGTCTGGATCCTCCCTACCCTGCTTTTCCCAGAGCCCTTATCACCTTCTAACACACTATACCAACCACTTCCTTATTTATCATGACTGTTGTGTAGTGTCTTCTCCTTCTAAGAGAAAAACAAAGGTAGAGGGTTTGTTGTATACATTCATGGATGTATCCTAAGCACCTGGAGCAGTGACTGGCACACAGTAGGAGCTCATTAATATTTGTGGAAGGAACGAGTATGCCATTGAGGAGGGTCTGGGCTGGGGGCAGACAGGTCTACCTCAAATAGCTCATGGTTTCTGCAGAAATGTGGTTGTGCTACTGACAATAAAATGGGATTTCATAGAAAGGACCGCACTGCTGATGAGCTACCATAGGTGGGGAGATGGAGAGGAAGGTGAGGGCTTGTGGGGAGAACAGAACATAGCTTGGCTCCTGCACTCACTGTACCACAAACTGGCACCCAGTTTACCTACATCAGAAATTCTCAGTGTGCTCCATGGACCATCAGTTCTGAGAAATGCTCCTCAAAAGGGGGGTGGGGCACAAATTCAGAGAAATTTGGGAAATGTAGAGACTGATCCCTTCTGAGATATTTATAGTCCCTACTCCAGTGGGAACATTAAATTCTTCACTCTGGTATTTCACAACATATGTGACCATGGGATTCCGCATTCCTTCTTATTTTTTCAAGCAAAAGCCCTGAGCTTCTACTAAATTTGTATCTGGATCATGATGTGCTTTGGGAAATGCCGACTTACAAGATAAAGCTTAACTCTGCATGTGGCCTCCAGGGCCTGCGTGGTCTCTTCCAGTCTCTCCAGACTAGTCTCAAACGTGCCCCACGTCTCACCCATTCCACACAGTTCTCTATTTGCTCACCGTTCTTTCAGCTTCCCCCGCCCCCATCCCCCCTCTACACTCCTTCCTGGCCCAGTTCAAGTGCTGTTTCCCCAGCCCTGCCTGGGTGTATTGTCTACCCTCCATCACTGTGTGTGTCCCATCCAGCCCTGTGTCTCAGTTGCCTTACTTTGTTTTGTCTGTTCTCCTCTGGACTTGCTCCTCTCAGGCAGATATGAAGTCTGCTCACTGCATCCCCAGGGCCTGTCCCATGAGCTGCTTCAGGGGACACAGGATGGGTGGAGACAAACAGAAAGGATTCTCACAGCTCTGCGTCTGCAGCCTGGGGAAGGGACACCAGCTGCTCCCTCCGGTTATCCCCGCCCCGTTGGTATTTTTAGTATCTTCCTCTCCATGGACACCTCTCTTCCTTCAAACTGCTCTGAGTCAGCATCCTAAACATGACTGGATTTGCTTAATGAATAATTTTCAAAGATATGTATAAATAGTTCAGAAAATAAAAATACAAGCAGTTAATGAACATTTGGGCACATGTTTGAACTTACCTGTGGTTGTAGAAATGAAAATGTAATGTGTATCAAGAACTAGAAAATTTTCATGCCATCTGCTTTGTTACCCATATCTGGGAATAAATCCTAAGAAAAAAAACCCAAAAATATTGGAAACACTTTATGGTCCAAAGTTGTTCACAGTATTCTTTGTTAAAGACTTTTTTTTTTTTTTTGCGGTACGTGGGCCTTTCACCGTTGTGGCCTCTCCCGTTGCGGAGCACAGGCTCCGGACGCGCAGGCTCAGCGGCCATGGCTCACGGGCCCAGCAGCTCCGCGGCATGTGGGATCTTCCCGGACAGGGGCACGAACCCGTGTCCCCTGCATTGGCAGGCGGACTCTCAACCACTGCGCCACCAGGGAAACCCAAAGACCTTCTTAATTGTCAAAAACAACATAGAAAGAACATAACAATTAATGTATAGCTTAATAAAGAAACACCCAACATAAGCACCACGGGTCATGAGATGGAACACCCCCGCACCCCAAGAGTCTCTGCGTGTCCCTTACAAATCACAAGGTCCTCCTCCCCAGAGATAAGCACTTCCTTGCTTTTCTCCAGTCTTACCACCTCAGTAGGCATTCACAAATGTGATGGTTTACCTTGCCTGTTTTGGGGTCCACACAAGTGAAGGCACAGAGTTTGTGTTCTCTCCTCTCTGGCTTCTTTCACCCAACATTACAAGAGCCTTTTTCTCATGTCTCTTGGAGGCAGGTGCATGCATTTGTGTAGACCTGGTAGTTAGGAGCTGAATCAGAGTTACAGGGATCGCATGGAAGAACGTAAATAAGCTCCTGTCACAGTGGCCTGCACATGGTGGATACATAATACAGTTGCATTCTTTCCCCTCCCTCTATGACATGGGCCCAACTGCATTTGAAACAGGATTCTATCTGCTCCCATCCTCAGTACTAATCTGCTTCCCATCCTGCTACCACCACTTCTTACCACTACCCTGAAACTGAATTCTGTCCCCCTGGCCACCAGGGACAGAGATATCTCAGCATTTTACCCTCTGTGGTTCACACAGTTCCCACCCTGTGAGGGTTCCTTCAGGTTTTCTTCCAGGAACAGGACAAAGCCGACCCAGGCAGAACCCACCCCTCTGTCTCCCACTCCTCATTCTTCACTAATATCCTTCATCGACAAGACGGTGTTGCTTCACATTTCAGCAAAACTTGTAATGATTTAATGTAGTAATTAAATTTAAATGATTTAATTAAATCATTAAGTAGTAATGATTTAATCTGTATTTCAGAGGAAGAGAATACTCAGGCTTTTGGGACAATTTTTCAAAGAAGTGGAGGCAAGAGAAAAAAATCTGGAAAGTGGAGCCAGGTGAATGTGTAGAGGTGAGGCACAGGGGAGGCGAGGAAGCAGGGAAGCTGCCTGGCTGGGGAGGGGCACTGGTGGGCAGGGTGGGGCCTGGAGAAACAGCCCTGGTGCCTTTGATTCTCTGTCCTTAAAGAAAATCACTGTTGGGCTTCCCTGGTGGCGCGGTGGTTGAGAGTCCGCCTGCCGATGCAGGTTGAGAGTCCGCCTGCCGATGCAGGGGATACAGGTTCGTGCCCCGGTCTGGGAGGATCCCACATGCCGCGGAGCGGCTGGGCCCGTGAGCCATGGCCGCTGAGCCATGGCCGCTGAGCCTGCGCGTCCGGAGTCTGTGCCCCGCAACGGGAGAGGCCACAGCAGTGAGAGGCCCGCGTACCGAAAAAAAAAAAAAAGAAAGAAAGAAAAGAAAATCACTGTTGTGTCCCTACTGCTCAGTTTCCAGGGTCTTGTGCCATTTTGCAAGGTGGGTCTTTTGTGATTGCCGCTATTGAATACCAGGTCTCAGGAAGAATTCCTGAAAATTCCTGTGGGTTAGGGAGCAGGCTTTATCATGGAAACTTAGCAAGAGACGTTGGCAAGAAGGGGAGAGGAAATGACCTTGGTTCTCTCGTCATCACAAGGAAAACAGTGGCCAGGCCTCAAAAATTTGCTGAACACACAGACTGGGGCTGTGCTCCAGAGGAAGGACCCTGAGTCAGGTCATTTTTCCTTCTTACAGGGCAAGGGGTGAGAGCAGCCTTGACAGTGAGGGGCTAGGCAGTAAGAGTCTAGGTTAGGTGACAGAAATTTATGAGTTTTCTGAGATTGCAGGAAGCCCAGCACCAGTGACTTGGGGGATGTGGGACTTTTGTAAGCCCTCTGCCCCAGGGATAGAGCTAAGGACCTCATGGGACGTTGAGTGTGGGAGCAGACTGTCCAGCTGCAAGTTCAGGTTGTCATCTGTGCTTCTGACCAACTGGCTAGAAATTGGAAGATCCCATGACCCCCTCCTTGGATTCAATTAATTTGCTAGAGTGGCTCACAAAACTCCGAGACACATTCTACTTACTAGATTACCAGTTTATTATAGAAAGCTATAACTCAGAATCAGCCAGATGGAAGAGATGCATAGGGCAAGGTATGTGGGAAGGATGCATGGAATTCCCATGATCTTGATGGGCAAGCCACTCATCCTGATTTCACCGACCCGGGAGCTCTCTGAACAAGTTTTATTTTGTTCTGTTTTTAGTGGAAGCTTCATCACATAGTCATAATTGATTAAATCATTGGCCGTTGGCAATTGATTCAACCTCCAGCCCCTCTCCCCTCCCCTGATGTTGGGGGGTGGGACTGAAAGTCTCAATGCTTTAATCATATGGTTGGCTCCCCTGGAAATCAGCTCCATACTTAGGTGCTTCCTAAAAATCACACCATTAACATAAAACACCTTCAAAGCTCTCCACACTTAGGAAATTCCAAGGATTTTAGGAGCTTTGTGCCTGGAATGGGGATGAAGATTAAATATGTACTTAAGTATGTATTATAAATCATAATATCACAGTAATACATCAGTACAACAGAATGAAACTACTATCACTCTGAAGTACAAAAACACATGATCATCTCAATAAATTCAGAAAAAAACATTTAACAAAATCCAACAGCCTTTCATGGTAAATACACTCAACAAACAAGGAATAGAAAGAAATCCCTCAACCTGATGAAGTGCATCTATGAAAAATCCACAGCTAACATCATACTTAATGATGAAAGACTGGATGATTTCCCCCTACAGTCAAGAACAAGATAAGGATATCTACTCTCACCACTTCTGTTCAACATTGTCCTAGAAGTTCTAGCCAGGGCAATTAGGCAAGGAAAAGAAATATAAAGCATCATAAAGGAAGAAGTAAAACTATCACTATTTGCAGATAACATGATTTTCTATACAAAAAAATTGTAAACACTCCACTTAACTATTATAACTAATAAACGAGTTCAGCAAGGTCAGAGAATGAAAGATCAATACACAAAAATTGTGTCTCTATACACTAGTGATGAATAATCCAGAAATGAAATTAGAAAAAAATTAATTCACAATAGATGCAAAATGAATAAAACACTTAGAATTAAATTTAACAGAACAAGTGCAAAACTTATATCCTGAAAACTACAAATACTGTTGAAAAAGTTAAAGATCTAAATAAGGGAAACATGTTCATGTATCAGATGTATATTGTTGTATATTCATGTATATTGTTAAGATGGCTATACTCCCCAAACCGATCAACAGATTCAATGCCATCTTTATGAGAATCCCAGCTGACTTCTCTGTAGCAATTGACAAGCTGATTCTGAATTAGTATAGAATGCCAAGGGACACAGGATAGCCAAAATAATCCTGAAAAATAGGAGTAAGTAGGGGAACTCACACTTTCAGATTTCAAAACTTATAACAAAACAACAGTAATGAAGATACATGGTACCAGCACAAGGATAGACATATAGATCAATGGAATAAACTGAGAGTCCAGAAAAAAACCCACACATCTGTGGTCGACTAATTTTAACAAGGGTGCCAAGACCATTCAATGAGGAATGAATAATCTTTCCAACAAATAGTGCTGAAGGGGGCTTCCCTGGTGGCGCAGTGGTTGAGAGTCCGCCTGCTGATGCAGGGGATGCGGGTTCGTGCCCCGGTTTGGGAAGATCCCACATGCCGCGGAGCAGCTGGGTTCGTGAGCCATGGCCGCTGAGCCTGCGCGTCCGGAGCCTGTGCTCCTCAACGGGAGAGGCCACAACAGTGAAAGGCCCACGTACTGCAAAAAATAATAATAATAATGCTGAAACAATTGGAAAGTTTTATGAAAAAGAATGTAGTTAGACCCTTACCTCACACCATATACAAATATCAACTCAAAATGGTCAAAGATTTAATTTATGAGCAAAACTATCAAATACTTAGAAAACTTAGAGGTAAAATTTTATGATCCTGAATTTGGCAATTGATTCCTAGTTATAGCACCAAAAGCACAAACAATAAAACAAAAATAGATAAATTGGACTTCATTCAAATTCAGAACTTTTGTGCTACCAAGGAACCATCAAGAAAGTGAAAAGACAACCCCCAGAATGAGAGACAATATTTGCTTATTGTGTGTCTAAGTTACTTTTATCCAGGATATATGACGAACTCTCACAACTGAACAATAAATAGAAAAATAGCCCAATTTTAAAATGGGCAAAGGATCTAAATAGACTTTTATCCAAAGAAGATTTTTAAATGGCCAATAAACACATGATAAGTTGCTTAGCATCGCTAGCCACCAGGAAAATGCAAATCAAAACCACGATGAGATACCACTTCATACCAACAGGGATGGTTAGGAAAAAAGTCACATAACAACCAGCGTTGGAGAAGATCTAGAGAAATTGCAACCCTCATACATGGCTGTATGAGATGTAAAATGGTGCAAGTGCTTTAAAATGCAGTCTGGCAGTTCCTTAAATGATTTCTATGATGAACACAGAGTTAGCCTGTACCCCAGCAATTCCACTTCTGGGTATGTACCTAAGAGAAGTGAAAATACATGTTCTCCAAAACTTGTACATGAATGTTTATAGCAGCATTATTCATAATAACTAAAAGGTGGAAACAACCCAAATATCAAACAATGGACAAATGGATAAACAAAATGTTATATACTCCCTCTCTCTCTCTCTCTCTCTCTCTCTCTCTCTCTCTCTCACACACACACACAAACACACACACACACACACACACTTTGCCACTGCTACCCACCATCTCTAAGTCCTAGAAACTCCAAGGGCTTAGAGATGGTTGGGGGGATGCATGGTAACCTAAACAATTCAACACAGCAAACATAACCACCCGGAAGTCAGCTAGAGACTGAAGAAGAATGAGGAGGTGGACCCCTCTGTTTGGGGCTCTGCACACCCTGGTGGGATGCATCCAGCTTGGCTAAGGACAGGTCTCTCTGGCTGAGTTCTTCACAGACACTTTCTGTGGCTGAGTTCTTCACAGACACTTCCATGACACATTTCACAGACCTTGAGTGATAGCTTCATTTCAGTTGGAACAAAGCAGCTTCTTTATGGGGGAGCTGCAGAGGAAATCAATCATTCAAATATATTTTTTAAAGTCCATTCTCACTGAATGCTTATTTTTATTTACCACATCATCTGAAAAAGAAGTCTCTTAATCAGTTAAACATATTACTCTTGAATATGGAATTCCTGCCTGTGTACACTTTAAATAACCTCTTCCGAATAATTTGCTTACAGCCATCAGTCTTATTGAAGGACCTCAAAAATGTGTTTCTTGAGGAAACATATGGACTCCTTTTGCCAATGTCAAACTGACCACAAGAGGACATTTCCAGCCCTTTCCCAGCAAAATGTTATAGGTGCTGGAGGTAGAGTGGTAAACAGAACAGACAGGCATTCACAGCAACACAAAGAAAGGGAAGAAAATCTAAACTGGAGAAAAATGCAGTGATATGACATATTTTAAATGGGCCTTAAAAGAAAGCAAATTTGCTATATTATTCTCAAGAGAGTTATGATTTATAATGCACTTTTTAAATTTGCTTTACAGGTTTTCAAAAATTACAGAAAAAATTCTGCTTCACCTCTGCTGAGTGTTCAACAAAAACCAGCTTTAAATTCTAGCATCAAATTCAATTTCAGAAATTATGGGTTTCAGCCTTGGAAGTGTAGGAAGTTCAGCCTACCTGCTTGCATCTTCTATTAAAAGGGGGAATTGTATGCACTTTCTATGACAGGCGAGAGCCTCCTCCTCTTGATTCAGAAAGGGGGTTTGACATCACAAGAAGTTTTTGCTATACTTTTCCCCAAATTCCCCTTAGGCTTGTGCTCAGAAAGAGCCTCTCTTGGCCTTCTATTCCCCTTTCCCATGGCCCTAGAATCTTTGTCCTTTACATTTTGGTGGTGACCAGCTGCTGAGTTTCCTGTGTGTCTTTGAGAAAGCAGGAAACACAGAGGAGGTGCCTTGGAGACTCAGTGGCTTGGCCTCTGATCTACCCCACCCAACCCTCTGCCAAGGGCACTGGGGCAGCCTTGTGACCAAACGTGGTCCTCAGACACACAAAAATCTTCCTTCACACTGTCTTCTTTAAGCTAGTGCTCTCAACCAAGGGAGTTTCACAAAACATCTTCAGCTTTTAATTGCCTTGTTGTGTTCTTAGCCATGGTCTCAAATGAAATAACAGAAGGTATGAATGTATCTGTTAAAAATTAGTTTGGTTGTATATAGCAGAAATACCTCCAATGATAGTGGCTTACACATAATAGAAGTTTAGTTTTTGCTCAGACAAAACAAAACAAACCCAAAATGTTGTATATCCATACAGTGGAATATTATTTAGTCTTGAAAAGGAATGAAATACTGACACATGACATAGCGTGAATGAACCTTGCAACATTACACTACGTGAAAGAAGCTAGTTCACAAAAGACTACGTACTATGCGATTCCTGTCAAATGAAAGGCCAGCATAGGGAAATCTATAGAGATGGTAAGTAGATGAGCAGTTGCTTAGGGTTTGGAGAGGGTACAGAAAAGAGGGGAAAGGAGTGATAGCTAAAGAGTGCCAAGTTTCCTTCTGAGGTGATGAAAATGTTCTAAAATTGACACTTCTGATGGCTGCCCGTATCTAAGAATATACTCAAAATCACTGAATTGTGTTGTTTAAGTGGGTGAAATGTATATCTCAGTTTTTAAAAAGTAATTGTATTGGAAGTATAGAATAAGTGCTTTGGAATCAGGCTGACCTGGGTTTGAATCCTTACTCTGCTATATATCAGCCTTGGATTGTGGACAAGTCATTCTACTCCTCTCAGCTTCACTTTTCTCATCTGTAAAGTGGATATAATGATCGTACTTACCTCATAGACTTGTTTGAGGATTAATGAGATAATGCATAACAAGAGCTTAGCCTCAGTGCCTTGTACATAGGAAGATCTCAATAAATACCAACTGCCTGAAATATATCAGGGAGCACCTGGTCAGGGGAAAACACGTAGAGCAGCTGTCTGAGGCTTACAAGGCCTATTCAGACACCTGAAAATAATCTTTGTTAGAACAGCAGATTTTAGCCTTTAGTGTGGACAGCTATAGGAAATGGGTCAAAAATATCTCAAGGCCCAAAATGTAGTGACACCCAGGTAGAGAAGTTAGAGGTAAATATTTTTCCCAGGTGGAGGGGGGAGGCTGCTATATTGCTCAGATTCTTATAAACGGGTCCCCCTAGATCTGCCAGCCCTACACAGAATGAGGATAGTGAGTTGCCCCACTCCTGCACACATTTCCTAAGCAGAAGGCTCAGGGAGAAAGGAAGGGTGAACAGAACAGCAGAATTATTACATTAATGGAATATGCAGAGGCTAGTTGTCCATCTAGATCTTGATGAAAATCAGAGGAAGAGCTAAGTCAATAGATGGGTTTAGCCTATGGGACAGCCATCTCTGGGAAAGAGAGGTTCTTCCATCACCCATGTGGAGAGATTTTGAGGAGTCTGGCAATAGATGCCAACATCATTTGTGGGGTCCCATGGACTCTGAGGGCCAATGGAAAAGAAAGCATTCACTTCTTGATGGAGCTGGTATCAGGTGGTGGTAGAAACAAGACTTCTCTCTCTAAACGAATCCCCAAGTGGGATGGAGTGGATTCTGCCTCATTATTAGTCTATTTTTCTCTGATTGTTGTTTCAGATGGTGAGGCCGGGGGTGGGTATGCATTCACTTAAAACTCCATACCAGAGACTGCAACCCTACAGGCAAGCATATCTTCCACTACCACATTTTGTCTACTGTACATGTGAAACCATTGCAATTCTTGTTTTGTCACCTGTTTATCCCCATCCTATGACCGCAAATATACAGGCACATCTTGTTTTATTGCACTTCACTTCATTGCATTTTGCAGGTACTGTGTTTTTTACAAGTTGAAGATTTGTGGCAACCCTGTATTAAGCAAGTCTATTGGAGCCATTTTCCCAATGGCATTATTTTTTAAATTAATGTATGTACATTGTTTTTAACGCTATAATGCTATTGAACCTTATTAGGCTACAGTAGAGTGTAAACATAACTTTTATACACACTGGAAAACCGAAAAATTTGTGTGACTTCCTTTCTTGCGATATTGGATAGTTGCTTTATTGCAGTGGTCTGATACCTAGCCCGCAATATCTCCAAGGTATGCCTGTATAATTCGTTTTGCTTATCCATTTGCAAATGTTTAATAGCATTTCTTTCTGGTGACTGAAGAATCCAGGGTTTGAGAGAGAAAGTGAGTTATTGATGCATATCTACATTTTTATTTCATTGTAAACAAGTTTCAGTGGCTCAAATTTAAAATGTAGAAATGAGTTGATGAAAAAATTAGTGTCTATCCTCAGTTATTTTCTATCCCCAAGGACAGTCTTTTTAAAAGAAAATTAGAAAAATGTAGTGCCACAAGAGGGCGCTCCTGGAAACCTGGTCTAGTGGTAAAGCCAACCATTCATGAGAGGAAGTATGTCCGCGAGAATGGATTCTGGAGAGCAGGCTTGTTTCTTGAGCACTTGTGGTCTCACTGGGCACATGCACAGGATCCCACTTACTAAACCCAGAGACTCCTGAAGTAGGAACACACCCCCAATGCTGTGACAGCTCACAGGCTCAGAAAAGTTCAGATATTTATCCAGAGCCACTCAGGTAATAAGTAAATAAGATGAGATTCAGACCTAATGAGTAAATAAGACGTGGCACTGGCTCATCAGGGAAGATTTATAACTTCAAGAACAATGATCAGCACTGAAACAATACTGGTCACTGTATGTCCTCGGAATCAGGGTCACAGCAACCTGCCCACCAGCCAGTTGGGTCAGGAAGTTTCAGGAAGTTCCTGAATGTGGGAGAATAGCCCCCACCCTGACCATCACAGGGTCTTTGTCCAGCGAGCCCCCTTGTTGTTGAGGAGAGAGCTTGTTAATGGGAAAGGGGTATCAAGGGTCCCTGGTTTGACACCCATCCCCAGACCAAGGAGTCTTTTATTACAAATAAATAACTTGGCATTTTATTCTACATATCATCCTTAACATAATACTGTCAGCATGAGTGTATCACCAAGAATCTGAACGTTATTGAAATATTGTTGCACATGATGCGACCTACAAGGGATTAATTTCCAAAATATACAAACAGCTCATACAGCTCAATATCAAAAAAAACAAACAACCCAATCAAACAAATGGGCAGAGGATCTAAATAGACATTTCTCCAAAGAAGACATCCATGTGGCCAAACAGGTACATGAAAAAAATTAGCGGTGCTCAACACCGCTAATTATTAGAGAAATGCATATCAAAACTACAATGAGGGGCTTCCCTGGTGGCGCAGCGGTTGCGCGTCCGCCTGCCGATGCAGGGGAACCGGGTTGGCGCCCCGGTCTGGGAGGATCCCCCATGCCGCGGAGCGGCTGGGACCGTGAGCCATGGTTGCTGGGCCTGCGTGTCCGGAGCCTGTGCTCCGCAACGGGAGGGGCCACAGCAGTGAGAGGCCCGCGTACCGCAAAAAAAAAAAAAAAAA
>NC_041217.1:71282371-71302931 GCF_002837175.3 Physeter macrocephalus
CTCACTCTGGCCAGAATGGCCATCATCAAAATGTCTACAAATAATAAATGCTGGAGAGGGTGTGGAGAGAAAGCAACCCTGTTACACTGTAGGTGGGAATGTAAATTGGTGCAGCCACTATGGAGAACAATATGGAGGTTCCTTTAAAAATTAAAAATAGAGCTACCATATGATCCTTCAATCCCACTCCTGGGTAAATATCCAGAGACAACTATAATTTGAAAAGATACATGTACC
Source organism: Physeter macrocephalus (assembly GCF_002837175.3). Classification (NCBI taxonomy): domain Eukaryota; kingdom Metazoa; phylum Chordata; class Mammalia; order Artiodactyla; family Physeteridae; genus Physeter; species Physeter macrocephalus. The sequence continues at coordinate 71,282,609 of NC_041217.1, forward strand.
CCAATATTCACTGCAGCACTATTTACAAAAGCCAAGACATAGAAGCAAACTAAATGTCCATCAACAGAGGAATGGATAAAGAAGATGTGATATATATATATATATATATATATATATATATATATATACACAATGGAATATTACTCAGCTATAAAAAAAGTATGAAATAATACCATTTGCAGCAACATGCACGGACCTGGAGATTATCATACTAAGTGAAGTAAGCCAGACAAAGACAAATATAATATTATATCACTTATATGTGGAATCTAAAAAATATATATATATACAAATGAACTATTTACGAAACAGAAATAGACCCACAGACATAGAAAACAAACTTATGGTTACCAAAGGGGAAAGGAGGGCAGGGATAAATTAGGAAGTTGGGATTAACATATACACACTGCTATATATAAAATAGATAACCAACAAGGAACTACTGTATAACACAGGGAACTATATGCAATATTTTGTAATAACCTATAAGGGAAAAGAATCTGAAAAAGAATATATATATCTATCTGATTCACTGTGCTGTACGCCTGAAACTAACACAAAATTGTACATCAACTATACTTCAATAAAAAATTATATATATATAGAAAATAAAGAAATCTTCTAAAAATTTAGAGTTTGGGGGCATGAAGTACTGAGGATAAGACTGTGGACTTTGAGATTTCCCCCTTAAGAGGTGAGGATCTTTAGAGAAATTAGGCAACATCCCTGAAAACAGAGTTGAGAAAATGTGGTTGGGGAACCACCAAGGAGTTATAAGAGGCAGTGAGATTATATTTATTATGATCTGGGAAGAGGGGCGGGAAGAGGGGTCAAGAGTAAGGAGAAGGGCAACAAACATAAGTATTTATCTAATGACACAGAAATCATTATGCCCATTTTACAGATGAGGAGACTGAGGCTTAAGAAGTTAAATAACTTGCCGAAGGTCAAACAGCTAATATCTGGCAAAACTGTTACCTGAACCTGGTGCAAGTGCCCCATGTCTTTCCATGATACCAGGCAGCCTCTCAGAAACCCTGGTCTTGATTCTCACCAGACCCCCACCAGCCCTTCCCTTTTCTGAGCAGTTTCTCTCAAATCCAGGAACAGCTGCATGACTTTTGGGCAATTCTAAGCTCAGCTAGTTGTTGATCATTTGTGATGTGACCAGGTCACAGGCTCTTGCCTACCCCTCTTCTGATGCAGGTCCCAGGCCCTGTGAACAGGGGAGGCAAGGAGACCCCACTCTCAGGCTGGTGCCAGTGCCGGGTCAGCGCCTGAGAGTGGGTGTCCTGTTGACTCACCCTGGTCCCAGCCCTCCTAGGAAGACACTGGGGTGTCACATATGCTCTTGAACACGACAGGCAGCTTTCAGCTAAGCTGCACATGGCAGCCATGCCTGGTTTCCACTCAGCAAATATTTACTGAGCACACCTGTGTCTCGGCAGAGCCAGGGCCCGCCTTTCCTGTCCAGTCACCATCTGCTGCGGTCACTGAGCCCCGAGGTGAGCATCACGTGTGTGCCCTCCCTCCGCAGCTAACCCCACAGCCACTCTGTTCCATGTGGGCGCCCCACCTCTTTAGGACCTGGGCAGAGTCCATCACGGGATGGGTCCAAAGACCCAGTCCGTGTTAGCCATCTTGCTTCCAGTGCAGACACAGCTTATGCATGTTTTCTACTCAAAGTCAGTTACTTGCTCTCAGCAACAGTAGAGACAGATAAATAGCAATTTAAATTGTGTAGCGATTCCACTCTAGGAGAATCTACTCTCTTCACAGACTGAAAGCTTGGAGTAAGCTTGAGATGGAAGCTGTAAATCCATGGGTTCCCTTGGGTCCCTTGGTCCATCTCTCCGCTCCCACCCACCTTCCCGGGGGCAGGGCTGTGTCAGGAACTGTTTAACAGCTGGCTCTTCAGGAGGACGAGGCCCTGGTCTCTAGCACTTGCCAATCCCTGTGGAGTGGATACTCCCTCCATGGCTCATTTCAAACCACCACCATGATGACCCTGAGCACAGACTTGGGAAAAGACGCGTAAAACCAGCTCTCACAAGCCAGCTCCAGGTGTTTCCAGCACATCCCTGTCTGGGGGGGAATCTAACATTTCAATCTGCAGACACATATTCAGGCAGCCTTGCTCGGAAACACAGCCAACTGTCCACCAGGAGGAAAAGGCAGTCTCTTCCAAAGCAGGAGGACAACTTGCTGAGGGTGATATGCAGAGAGCACCTAATTCATCTGGGGCAGAATGGGGCAGGCTCCCAGGGGGCCATCTGAGCTGCATCTGGAAGGGTCTTCGGGCATTGGGCTGGAGGGAAGGGTCTTACTCCAGGGAGTGAGAGCTGGTGTGCAGGCTGGAGCCTGATGAGGGTTCTTTCTTAGGCCCATAAGGGATGGGGATTGACCCCTAAAGTGGGGAGGTTTTTCCCAGTTATCTTCCTGCTGGGTCTCTCCCTCCCCTCTGCGCTCCCAATGGGAGGGTCTTAAAGGTCGGTGGGCACCTTGTCAGAGGTCATGAGTGGGGACCTACCTCTGCCCTGTGGGGAGGTTGGTGTACCCTGAGCCCCTGGGGTGGGTAGAAGATTGTGCTGGATGTTTTGCTCTGTCCAAACCCTGTTGGTTGCAAGAGAGATGCTGAGAACTTGTCCGGCCAAGTACCACAAGGGAAACCTGTGACAAAGGAAGCCCAGCAGAAAGAGGCCGACTGACATGGCTGGGGAGAGAGTCACCCGCAAACTGAGGTTGGGCAGGAGCCATGCTTGGGGGCTGGGCACAAGCTCAGGGTGGGGGCAGTCCCTCCACCAGGGGGGCTTCTCCAGCTTTAAAAGGTAACATAGCTGGCGTGACTGATGGGATGGTTACGACTAAGGTGAAAAGACCCGGTGAAAGCTGGACCATGAGACTCCCTAGGAGGACAGTGTTCACTGACCCGGGAAGAAGGGCAGGTCCACCAGCCTGCAGCTCACAGACAGTGAGGGTCCCCGGGCCCTGCTGGGAGACCAGCTGAGGCTTCCCAGGCCAGCAGCCTTTGCAGGTCTGGGCTGCGGCTGGGGGTGCACGCCTGTTGGTGACACGCTGAGTGCAGGGGGAGGCGGCTGTGGTTGACCAAATGTCACCTTGATCTCGGAGGCTGCTGAGATGAAGCCATAGGTCTTAGTTCCTCTCTGGGGTGATGCGAGGGAGGTGAGAGGCTGCCCTGGGACAGTCCTGGCCTCCTGCCCCCTCATGTGGCTTCTCAAGGTTTGAAACCATCTTGTGTGGGAGTTTCACCGCACTGAGAGGGGCTTGGATCCGGAAAGACCATTGGTCTGAAAGGGCAGGGACCTGGTCTTAGGCCAGGCTCTTCCTTGTACTGACTTTCCACATCTTGCAGTTTACCAGTTAACCTCTCTGGAGCCTTAGTTTACTCATCTGTAAAATGGGAAGGTAATCACAATGGTACTTATCTGCCTCTCATAGGTGGGGTCTCTAAAGGCCCAGCACCCTCTCCACTGGACAGCTGGGTTCCTTCTTCCCTTCACCCCTCACACCCAGTCCTTTGCCAAGTGATTCTACCGCAGCCGTGTGTCTCTATCCTATCATTTCTGCCCTCCGTCACTGCCCTGACTTAGCCCCTCATCTCTTGCCTGGATTTTACAATGTCTCCTTTCTGGCCCTGTGCCTCCAGTGTCTCCCGATAGGCCGTGCTGCCCTGACTAATCCTCCTAAAGCATCTTCTGATCCTGCCTCTCCCCTGTTCAAAGAGCTTCACTGATTTCCAGTTATCCACAGAATTTATTTCAGATGCCTCAGCCTGGCTTTTAGCATCATCTATGGCCCTGCTACTCAGAGTGTGGTCCTCAGACCTGAAGCTTTCGCATCACCCAGGAGCTTGTACGAAATGCAGACTCTCAGGCCCCCCAGAGCTACTGAGTCAGAACCTGCTATTTAACAAGATTGCCAAGTGAATCGTGTGCACATTCAAGTTGGACAAGTGCTGCCTTATGATCTGATTTCTTCCTTTTAAATATATATATAATCAGATATATAATATACATACTTATAGCATACATATACGTGTCATCAAGTCATACATGCATATGGTTTTAAAAAATGTACTGGAAAGTCTCAGTCCCCTGCTGGCCCCAATTCCTCTCCCCAGAGGCAACCACTTCTATTATTTCTGGTTTTAGCTTTTCTGTTTACTTCTGTGTCTCTAGATAATGGGTCTGATGGTATTTCTGGAGTTTTCAAACTGAAATATCACCTAATGACTTCTTGTTAATCTAGGGTGGACTTAACTCGCTGATTCCCCCTCCCCTCCAGCCTGCCTCCTGTTCTGCCTGCCAGTGGTTGGAATTGATCCTCTGATGCCGGCTTTTGTCACAGTCTGGTGGATCCTTGGTTTCCCCCTTTTGTTTGAAAAGGATCCAGGCAGCTCTGAGGGCAATCAGGCCCCACCTTAGGGTGGCGGCAGGGGCTGGCTTTTATGCTGGGAACCCCTAAATATCAGAATGAGGAGGCTTTCCTGAGGCCCCAGTACCCACACAAGCTGCTGAGGTCTCTCCAGACCATGCATGCATTCAGGGTTTGGGGGTTTTGTTTTTGTTTTAGAAGAGCCTTTCTTTGTTGACATCCCAGAGAAGGAAATGCCTGGCTCCTGCATGGTCATGCCTGGGCTGGGTGAGGGTTGGGAGTTGACTATTTCATGCCCAGACTGCCCAGTAGGCTCCCTGTTTCAGCCCTGTTCTCACTCCACCCTCTTTCCTACCTGGCCGTCTGAGTTCAGAGGCCCTGCGGTTCCTCTGGGCAGTTGGCTCCATCCTCCGCTGTGCCCCTAGGTGTCTGTTCTAGGTCATTGGTTCTCAATCTTGGCTGCACGTTGGGCTCACCGGGGTCATTAACAAAGTCCTGTCCCCTGGGCGAGACCCCAGAGATTCTGAGGTAATTGGTCTGGGGTCTGGCTCTGCCTTACTAGGCAGCCCTCTTCCTTTTCTCTCTGAGATTCCAGGCATCTCTGGTCTGCTGATTAGTTGCCTCCCTGTCTCTCTTTGATGTGATCGATACACTTAAACAAAATACATTTACTAGAGTCTTAAGGTTCCAGGGAAGGAGAGGACACACATGCATTTACTTGGTTCGTGAACATCTTGAACAAGAAGTGCAAAACCTAGTTTCAGTCTACGTGTCCAACTTCACCTGCAGCCTCTCCTTTGCACTCTGTCATTTAGCAAATACAAACAAACTCCAAAACCATTCCCTTTCACCCATCGGCGCGCTGCTCTTTCCCACATCTGTGACGTCACTCACGCTGCTGCCCGGGTAACGTCTAAGGGCAGAGGCGAGCTGCGGGTCAGCCTCTGCGTCTCCAGACCTCCCCTCTGCTCTGAAACGGCTCCAACACTTTCAAGCTCCTCATTCTCACACAGCCACAGTCAGAGGCAAGAGCCAGGGGGCAGCGAGGGGCACGAGTTTCTCCTCTCCCACCTTCCTCGTGTCAGGTGGGAGTCGTTCTCAGAAGCTCCCAGGAAACTTTTCTTACCTATCACTGGCCAGAATAGGGCCACATGCCCGCCACCAGAGAGCAGGGGATGTCCCCACCTACATCCCGGATCCAGGTATCTCGTCTTGACAGCAGAGCCAGTCAGGGCTCTGTTAGTAAGAAGAGGGGAGGCTCTGGGGGAGGAAGTGGATGCTGTTGATCACAGTATTTTATTTCTCCGTTCCTTCTGTGTCTTCTTTGGGGAACTAGTTATCTACATGTTTGGTCCCCATTGTCGGTCCATTTTGCTCTAATTGCTTCCCTCTGGTCTTCTATGTGATTTTCTCATCGTGTTTCCCATCACTGATGGAGTTTTCTGTAGTGTTGATTCTGTTCTTTGTATTTTAAGTTCTGCAAAAGAATTAATTTTCTCCTCAGTTATTTGATGTGCTGCTCCATCCTCCAACCCCCTTCATATTCTGATATTTTAATTCAGCTTTCACCTCTGGTTTCATCAATCTTTTGCACACTGCTGTTTCTTTCCTTTATTCTGGAGGACCAAATATTTGGGTAGGTCTCTGTTAGTTTTTTTTTCTGCTTTTTCATCTTTGATTGGAGTCTTTCTATTTGTTCTGCTATTTGGCTCAGCAAACCTGTGTATTTGGATTCTTTTTGACTTTGCTTTCTGTCAGGACCCTGAAGTCTGAGCACATGAGTTAGAGAACTAGATGTAATGCCTTGTATTCTTTGCTCGGTCTCACAGCTGCCTGGGGAGGCTGGGAAGAGAGCCTGGGCTCTGGGCAATGGGGGCTGGAGAGCCCTGTCTGCTCCACCGGCTCCAGTTCTGTGAAAGTCACAGAGAAACAGTCTCCTCTGAGTGGGGTCTTCCTGTTCCACGAGGAGCGCCCTGTGGGATTCCACTTCCTTCCCCTCCACCCCTTCTGACTGGGCCGGCCATGTGGTGTGGCATCGTGTGGTTCATGAACTTTCCGTCCCCTCACCCCTCCTGCCCCTTTGTCTGCTGCCTTTCCCATCTGGGTCCATGGCTCCTGGAATGGTGTTTCTCAAACTGGTCTGCTTTGTGGTCTCGAGGTCCTGCAGGTGCTCTGTTAGAATGTTTACATTTCATGCTTTCATTTCAATAATAATCTGACAGTTAATAATCTGGTAATTCATTATGTGCATATTTGGATCCTACAGGTGCCCACCTTATAACAAAGGCATTTTCAGGGCTGCGTTTGCTTTTGTGTTACAGCATCTTCACAGGGGGACCAGGTAACGGCACAGAGCATCATCCTGATGGGGACCACCTGGTGCATGGTTTATGTGCAGGAGACAGGTGGCAGGACCAGCCATCAGGCAGGACAGGGCAGAGCGACAATAATAGCCTGTGCTTTTGATGCCGACACCGCTCTGAGTGCTGTGAGTGTGTTGACTCAGTGACTCTGCCGACAGCTCTGTGAAGGAAGCCCCTGACTACTGCACTCTTACAGCTGAGGAGAGGGAGGCACTGGGAGGTCAAGGCCCTGCTCAAGAGTTTGCAGCGGGTAAGTGGACTGAGGGTTTGACACGGGCAGCTGGGCCCCAAAGCCTAATTTCTTAGCCATTAAGCTGTAAGGCTCACTTACGTTCACCCAAAGGTTAATTCAGCTAAAACCAGTTTGCTGAAAGACAGTTTACACATTTACATTTTCTAAATGGGTAAACCACTGAACAACCAATTTGCTGAATTTGATAAATTTATAAAATATTTATTTCTATCAGTTATTGATAAAATTTACAATACCTTGAGTCAGATGGATTTCCACAACCTGTGAGGACTTCGGGGAGCAAAGACCCCTGGGATCTGGCTTCAGACTGCCTCCCTGGCCTCAGGCCCCTCTCTCTGCCTCCCAGTCTCCCCTCTCAGGCTGTGTTTGCGGCTGGGGGTGCACGCCTGTTGGTGACACGCTGAGTGCAGGGGGAGGCGGCTGTGGTTGACCAAAGGTCACCTTGATCTCAGAGACTGCTGAGATGCAGCCATAGGTCTTAGCATCAAAGATGGAGCTGCAGAGTGGTGAGGGGTGAAGGAAAAAGGCTCCTGAATGGATTCAGTGTGACCCTGACAGCTAGACCCACATCACATACCGGTCCTGGGTGTGCTCTTGACATGGGAAAATCTTTGGCGTTTGTGAGTGATGGATGCTCCCACCTTTGGGTCACTTCCTCACTGACTTCCACCTCCTCTGATCTCTGGTGGTCCTGCAGACCTCTCACAATCAGGCCCCCAGGCTGGGCTCCCCTTCCTGCCCAGAGTCTCTAAAGGCCCAGCACCCTCTCCACTGGACAGCTGGGTTCCTTCTTCCCTTCACCCCTCACACCCAGTCCTTTGCCAAGTGATTCTACCGCAGCCGTGTGTCTCTATCCTATCATTTCTGCCCTCCGTCACTGCCCTGACTTAGCCCCTCATCTCTTGCCTGGATTTTACAATGTCTCCTTTCTGGCCCTGTGCCTCCAGTGTCTCCCGATAGGCCGTGCTGCCCTGACTAATCCTCCTAAAGCATCTTCTGATCCTGCCTCTCCCCTGTTCAAAGAGCTTCACTGATTTCCAGTTATCCACAGAATTTATTTCAGATGCCTCAGCCTGGCTTTTAGCATCATCTATGGCCCTGCTACTCAGAGTGTGGTCCTCAGACCTGAAGCTTTCGCATCACCCAGGAGCTTGTACGAAATGCAGACTCTCAGGCCCCCCAGAGCTACTGAGTCAGAACCTGCTATTTAACAAGATTGCCAAGTGAATCGTGTGCACATTCAAGTTGGACAAGTGCTGCCTTATGATCTGATTTCTTCCTTTTAAATATATATATAATCAGATATATAATATACATACTTATAGCATACAAATATGTGTCATCAAGTCATACATGCATATGGTTTTAAAAAATGTACTGGAAAGTCTCAGTCCCCTGCTGGCCCCAATTCCTCTCCCCAGAGGCAACCACTTCTATTATTTCTGGTTTTAGCTTTTCTGTTTACTTCTGTGTCTCTAGATAATGGGTCTGATGGTATTTCTGGAGTTTTCAAACTGAAATATCACCTAATGACTTCTTGTTAATCTAGGGTGGACTTAACTCGCTGATTCCCCCTCCCCTCCAGCCTGCCTCCTGTTCTGCCTGCCAGTGGTTGGAATTGATCCTCTGATGCCGGCTTCTGTCACAGTCTGGTGGATCCTTGGTTTCCCCCTTTTGTTTGAAAAGGATCCAGGCAGCTCTGAGGGCAATCAGGCCCCACCTTAGGGTGGCGGCAGGGGCTGGCTTTTATGCTGGGAACCCCTAAATATCAGAATGAGGAGGCTTTCCTGAGGCCCCAGTACCCACACAAGCTGCTGAGTTCTCTCCAGACCATGCATGCATTCAGGGTTTGGGGGTTTTGTTTTTGTTTTAGAAGAGCCTTTCTTTGTTGACATCCCAGAGAAGGAAATGCCTGGCTCCTGCATGGTCATGCCTGGGCTGGGTGAGGGTTGGGAGTTGACTATTTCATGCCCAGACTGCCCAGTAGGCTCCCTGTTTCAGCCCTGTTCTCACTCCACCCTCTTTCCTACCTGGCCGTCTGAGTTCAGAGGCCCTGCGGTTCCTCTGGGCAGTTGGCTCCATCCTCCGCTGTGCCCCTAGGTGTCTGTTCTAGGTCATTGGTTCTCAATCTTGGCTGCACGTTGGGCTCACCGGGGTCATTAACAAAGTCCTGTCCCCTGGGCGAGACCCCAGAGATTCTGAGGTAATTGGTCTGGGGTCTGGCTCTGCCTTACTAGGCAGCCCTCTTCCTTTTCTCTCTGAGATTCCAGGCATCTCTGGTCTGCTGATTAGTTGCCTCCCTGTCTCTCTTTGATGTGATCGATACACTTAAACAAAATACATTTACTAGAGTCTTAAGGTTCCAGGGAAGGAGAGGACACACATGCATTTACTTGGTTCGTGAACATCTTGAACAAGAAGTGCAAAACCTAGTTTCAGTCTACGTGTCCAACTTCACCTGCAGCCTCTCCTTTGCACTCTGTCATTTAGCAAATACAAACAAACTCCAAAACCATTCCCTTTCACCCATCGGCGCGCTGCTCTTTCCCACATCTGTGACGTCACTCACGCTGCTGCCCGGGTAACGTCTAAGGGCAGAGGCGAGCTGCGGGTCAGCCTCTGCGTCTCCAGACCTCCCCTCTGCTCTGAAACGGCTCCAACACTTTCAAGCTCCTCATTCTCACACAGCCACAGTCAGAGGCAAGAGCCAGGGGGCAGCGAGGGGCACGAGTTTCTCCTCTCCCACCTTCCTCGTGTCAGGTGGGAGTCGTTCTCAGAAGCTCCCAGGAAACTTTTCTTACCTATCACTGGCCAGAATAGGGCCACATGCCCGCCACCAGAGAGCAGGGGATGTCCCCACCTACATCCCGGATCCAGGTATCTCGTCTTGACAGCAGAGCCAGTCAGGGCTCTGTTAGTAAGAAGAGGGGAGGCTCTGGGGGAGGAAGTGGATGCTGTTGATCACAGTATTTTATTTCTCCGTTCCTTCTGTGTCTTCTTTGGGGAACTAGTTATCTACATGTTTGGTCCCCACTGTCGGTCCATTTTGCTCTAATTGCTTCCCTCTGGTCTTCTATGTGATTTTCTCATCGTGTTTCCCATCACTGATGGAGTTTTCTGTAGTGTTGATTCTGTTCTTTGTATTTTAAGTTCTGCAAAAGAATTAATTTTCTCCTCAGTTATTTGATGTGCTGCTCCAGCCTCCAACCCCCTTCATATTCTGATATTTTAATTCAGCTTTCACCTCTGGTTTCATCAATCTTCTGCACACTGCTGCTTCTTTCCTTTATTTTGGAGGACCAAATATTTGGGTAGGTCTCTGTTAGTTTTTTTTTTTCTGCTTTTTCATCTTTGATTGGAATCTTTCTATTCGTTCTGCTATTTGGCTCAGCAAACCTGTGTATTTGGATTCCTTTTGACTTTGCTTTCGGTCAGGACCCTGAAGTCTGAGCACATGAGTTAGAGAACTAGATGTAATGCCTTGTATTCTTTGCTCGGTCTCACAGCTGCCTGGGGAGGCTGGGAAGAGAGCCTGGGCTCTGGGCAATGGGGGCTGGAGAGCCCTGTCTGCTCCACCGGCTCCAGTTCTGTGAAAGTCACAGAGAAACAGTCTCCTCTGAGTGGGGTCTTCCTGTTCCACGAGGAGCGCCCTGTGGGATTCCACTTCCTTCCCCTCCACCCCTTCTGACTGGGCCGGCCATGTGGTGTGGCATCGTGTGGTTCATGAACTTTCCGTCCCCTCACCCCTCCTGCCCCTTTGTCTGCTGCCTTTCCCATCTGGGTCCATGGCTCCTGGAATGGTGTTTCTCAAACTGGTCTGCTTTGTGGTCTCGAGGTCCTGCAGGTGCTCTGTTAGAATGTTTACATTTCATGCTTTCATTTCAATAATAATCTGACAGTTAATAATCTGGTAATTCATTATGTGCATATTTGGATCCTACAGGTGCCCACCTTATAACAAAGGCATTTTCAGGGCTGCGTTTGCTTTTGTGTTACAGCATCTTCACAGGGGGACCAGGTAACGGCACAGAGCATCATCCTGATGGGGACCACCTGGTGCATGGTTTATGTGCAGGAGACAGGTGGCAGGACCAGCCATCAGGCAGGACAGGGCAGAGCGACAATAATAGCCTGTGCTTTTGATGCCGACACCGCTCTGAGTGCTGTGAGTGTGTTGACTCAGTGACTCTGCCGACAGCTCTGTGAAGGAAGCCCCTGACTACTGCACTCTTACAGCTGAGGAGAGGGAGGCACTGGGAGGTCAAGGCCCTGCTCAAGAGTTTGCAGCGGGTAAGTGGACTGAGGGTTTGACACGGGCAGCTGGGCCCCAAAGCCTAATTTCTTAGCCATTAAGCCGTAAGGCTCACGTACGTTCACCCAAAGGTTAATTCAGCTAAAACCAGTTTGCTGAAAGACAGTTTACACAGAAGACCATTTTCTAAATGGGTAAACCACTGAACAGCCAATTTGCTGAATTTGATAAATTTATAAAATATTTATTTCTGTCAATTATTGATAAAATTTGGACTTCCCAGGTGGTGCAGTGGTTAAGAATCCACCTGCCAATGCAGGGGATACGGGTTCGAGCTCTGGTCCAGGAAGATGCCACATGCCACAGAGCAACTAAGCACCACAACTACTGAGCCTGTGCTCTAGAGCCCGTGAGCCACAACTACTGAGCTCGCGTGCCACAACTACTGAAGCCCATGCTCCTAGAGCCCGTGCTCGGCAACAAGAGAAGCCACCGCAATGAGAAGCCCACGCACTGCAGTGGAGTAGCCCCTGCTTGCCGCAACTAGAGAAAGCCTGCGCGCAGCAACACAGCTAAAAAATAAATAAATAAATTTAAAAATAAAATAAAGTAAAATTATTAATAAAATTTACAATACCTTGAGTCAGATGGATTACCAGAGCCTGTGAGGACTTCAGGGAGCAAAGACCCCTGGGATCTGGCTTCAGACTGCCTCCCTGGCCTCAGGCCCCTCTCTCTACGCCCCCACCCCGTCTCCTCCTGTCTCTGCCCCCCAGTCTCCCCTCTCAGACTGTGTTGTGAACTGACTTCTCTTTCTGTCTCCAGAAGGGAGCTGGGTAGAGAGACATGGAACATTGCTTAGGTGCTCTTAGGAAGAAATAATGAAACCTGTCTACTAAAATGACAGAAATCTTCAAAAGCTGTTAAACCATTTATCCAAAATGAATTGCTTTAAACTTTATACATAGTTAAAAGAAAGAGGTTTCTGGTACGTGGATAAATTTGATAATTTTGATGACTTGATCGATCATTCACTGAATTGGCATTTGGCGAACTGACCGCCTTCTGCCCCTCAGCACTTCTCAAACAGTCATGTCGTGTTCAAAAGTTCCTACCCTATAGCTGTCAGGGGCGTGTCTGACTTGTAAGCTGAGGTATGGGATTCTATCTCTGTAGCACCAACTTATAAAAGTTTATTAGCAGTAATGTAGTAAATATCCACTATAGGTGCAAATACCCAATGAACAACTTTCTTGTTGTATGATTCCAGTAATAAGTAGATCAGTATTTATTCAATGGAGATTTCAATAACGGTGCAATGTTTTTTTTTCAGGTCAATAAAGCAATTTACAGATGTATCGTCACCTGGTTGAGTTTTGGTTAAAATGAGCTTGACTATTTTCAATTAGTGAACAAAGACTTTAATCAAATGTTGTACAACAAATGTATATGAGGTAGCATTCTTTGTATTAAAGTTAAAAAGTAAATTAAACATATAACCTGATGTGAAGCTACAGTTTTTTCCTCCTAACCCCAGCATCAATGATTTAATTTCAGCAAAACAAAAACACCCATCTCATTACATTGGAGTTGTGCTTGTCTTTTCTCCCTCAGACTCCCGGAAGAGGAATACATTCCAAGAGGGAGAAAGTATGAAGACTCTGGGGTCAGCAGACCTCAGAGCATGTTCTACTCTCTGTTTGGGGTGTCCTTTCTTTTTAATTCTCACAACAGCCCTATGAAGTAGATACAATTATTATCTATACTATAGAAAGGCTACAAAAATTGAGTAAGCTCTCCAGGGTCACACAGCCAGTGTGTGGTGAAGTCCCCACTGCAGTGTAAGTTCCTTGACGGCAGGGGCTTATCTTATTTTTCACTGAGCCTTCCCCCCATCACCAGCACCTAGAAGGCACTCAGTCCGAATGTGATGGTTGAATGCTGAGTGAGCGAGAAACTGAGAAGCAAGAGACTGTTCAGAGGAGAACCCCATGTGAGCAAGCAGAGGTCAGGAAGGCATTGGTGGGATGGGGCAGCTGAACTGGTAATTGCACCTCTTTTTTTTTTTAATTTTATTGGAGTATAGTTGATTGGAGTATAGTTTAATTTTATTTTTTTAATTTTATTGGAGTATAGTTGATTTACAATGTGTTAGTTTCAGGTGTACAGCAAAGTCAATCAGTTATACATACACATATATCCACTCTTTTTTAGATTCTTTTCCCATATAGGCAATACAGAGTATTGAGTAGAGTTCCTTGTGCTATACAGTAGGTCCTTATTAGTTGTATATTTTATATATAGTAGTGTGTATACGTCAATCCCAATCTCCCTGTTTATCCTTCCCTCCCGTCCCCCGCAGTGGAAACCATAAGTTTGTTTTCTACATCTGTGACTCTATTTCTGTTTTTGTAAATAAGTTCATTTGTACCATTTCTTTAGATTCCCCATATAAGCAATATCATATGATCTTTGTCTTTGTCTGACTGCACCTCCTTTTTAACATCAGTTGTTCCTGCTCTGTAGCCCTCAGGATAGTAGGGGATTTGGTATTTTATGACGCCAGGGCCTGAAGCTCCTTCGTAAGCGTTCCCACCCCCGTAACCTACCCAGTACAGTCTCTTTATGTAGCCAAGGTGATGCTCCAGGCTGATGGGGGAAGGGTGGTAACTGGGTGTAGTGACCACAGGTGCTCACACTGCTCAGAGGAGGGCTGAACTGTGGTTCATGTACTCAGAGGTGGTAGCCACCCTTTGAAAGGGCAAGTCTGGTATGCAGCAAAAAACGGGCATCTATCAACCTGAATGTGCTATGCAAGTGCCGCCATCCATGGTTGGGGCCAGAGTCTGGGGCACGGGAGCATTCCAGGGCTGGGGGCAGGGTGCCCTGTGTTCCTCAGTCCTTACTCCTCAAATCCTTCTCCTCCCCTGCTTGGATTCGTATGTGTAATTCAGCCCCCCAGGCTCCTTGATGCTGGGAAAGGGGGTGCACACAAGCCAGTCCCACATTTATGTTCTGGGTGATGCATTAGTCTCCATATATTGGTCCAACTTCTGGACTTGCAGGTTTGAAGACTATAATGAGTCTGTGACCATTCACTGAGGTGGGGACTTTTTGTCTGCATCACATAAACTGCCTTAAAATGTCCCTCAGTCCCCCCATTTTCCCCAAGTCCTCCCAGCCTTGCCCTCCCCTGGTCTCAGCTGGCCCATTTTCATCACCTTCCTAGCAGATGACACTCACCCTTCCATGGACAGATGTCCTCCAGGTGTAAGGCTGCGTTCTTCTCATCCGCAGGGCTGCTGACCACACAGGTGAGGCAGCTGTTGAAGTAGCCGAGGTGCAGGCTCAGGCTCAGGTTCTGGGAGCTGGGGGCTGGCCCCAGTGTCCCTCTCTGCTCCAGCTCCCTGGGGAGGCCCTGGCTCAGCCAGCTCACTGTCGGGTTCCCTGTGTTTCCTGGGGTCCTGCACTCTAGACTGACGTTGCACCAGCCTGATGTGTTAGATGATGAATGAATCTGGATCTGGGGTGGGGGATACGCTCTGGGGTGAGAGGGGGCAGAAGAGGAACTGAGCTTCAGGCTTAGAGACTCATCCAAGTATATCACCTCTCTCACCTATGTGATACAGCTCTGGGAGGTTTCTAACTATAGGCCTGAGGAAGGAACCTACTCTCCCTGGACTAAGAGGTTCTGATTCCCAGCCCACAGCCAGATGGTTGAGTCCCTTCCATGCTTAGTCCAGATAATTAAATAATCATGATTTATATAAAAATTATATAATTTTACATATACATGAAAATTAAATATGGCAATTATATAATGTATATAATATGACATGTATAATAACCACAACATGGGATGGGTTGAGAACATAGTGGAAATATATGTTTAAGTTCTTGTTTTGTACAAAGGAAAACCATAATACTGATTATCTTTAAATGTTGAAGTAAAAATTGAAGTTTAGTAACCAGTAGAATAAAAATACAAGGTGGTATTACTTACAAACTACTAGAGAAGTTTGTGTCGAAGAAAACACTATTAATCTAACAAAAGGCAAGAAAAAAAAGAAGACACTATGGTAAATAGAAAACATTTTTAAAAAGTCTATTAGGTACCTACATGTAAACATGGAAATATTTGAATGAATTGCAACCCCCTATTAAAAGGCCAAGATTCTCAGATTAGGTAAAGTCAGCTGTATGCTATTTACATGATCTAATGACACAGAAGGTTTACAAGAAAGAGAAGGGAAAATATAGACTAGGAAAATTACCTGTTACAGTTCTTATCCTTAATTTGGGTACCCATCTCAGGAAAATACAATTCTCCTAGTTAGCCTCTTAGTGCTTGGCAGAACTAAAATTTAGATAGTCAGCTAAATAAAGACCTCTTTCTTGTCTCTGGAGGGTTCTAAGGCCATTCCTCTACACACAGGTTCATGTGACAGAAAGAGGCAATATAATACTTATTTTACTAATTCGTATGGGGGAGGGGTCACTGAGCCTTGAGGTGGACTTTGAACTGTTATGCAGAGAGATTTTTGCACCTTCAGTTCTCAGTCACCTCAAGGGTGAGCTTTTGTTAAGAGCTCAAGTAACAAAGATTCTGCACAAGTCGTTTACAACAGGACTGAAAGCAGTTTCTTCTAAATTTTTGAAAATGAACATAAAATCCTTGAAACCAAAGCTATTGTATGAATATGAAAACAAACAATCAATAGACCTTCATGAGTGCAGTGAATGAGCCTGGCCTCACATGACATTTTGTTTATAAATTACAGAGTGTAGAAATGATACAGGTTGGCTAAAATAATTAAAATCACCTTCACTGTGAAACAAGTTTCACCATGTAGAAAGTAAAGCACACTCTTTCCCTTTATTGTCTAGATATAAAACTCTCAATGCTGGGCTCATAAAAATCATAGGTTTAAATTTTGTTTTAGAGGAAATGTTCCATTCTCTCTTCAGATAAAACTTTTAGGTTTGTAGAACAATTGAATTTATGCCAGTAGTTTGGAGCATCTATGTCTATAGTAGAAAGACAGCACTGTTGTTTGAGCTCAGCATTTGTATTTGGGTCAATAAAATTGTTGGTGATTCCACTTAAGGAAAAAAAAAGATAGTCTAGGAAAATGTCAACAAAATGATTACAGGCGTGGCAATAGTGACTACAAACCAAATAAAATTTAAGAATCTTGTGCTTTTGTATTATTTGTTTTCTAAGTCATATCTTTTTCCCCTCAATTCCTTCAATACAGCTTTCCTTCAGGTTTGACTAATTTTTTTCTAGTGTACCATTTTATTTCACTTAATTGCCTTTTCTATACATTTTTAGTTATTCTCTTAGTTCTTGCCATGGGGAAAAAGTAAACATTCAAAATATTAACACCCTAAATTTATAATAGTATAGATTGGTAGATTTATAGCATCTTAGCTTCAATAGCATGCATTACTTCTGTTCCTGTCCAGTTCCATCAACTACTTTATTTTGTTATTGTCATGAATTACAGCTTTATACACTGTGTGCTCATTAACATAGGTTTATAATTATTGTTTTATGCATTTTCTTATATATCACATAGGAAACAAAAAGAGGAGCTACATATCAAAAATACAATAACACTAGCTTCTATATTTAACAATACAGTTAAATATAGAAAAGATCACTTTTACTGGTGATCTTTATTTCCTCCTGTGGCTTCTAGTGTCCTTTTGTTTCAACCTGAAGGACTACCTGTAGCATCTCTTGTAGGGCAGATCTACTAGCATTGAGTTCCCTCAGCTTTTGTTTATCTGGGAATTTCTTAATTTCTCCTTCATTTTTGGATAGTATTGTAGATAATAGAATTCTTGTTTGACTATCATTTTACCTTCAGAACTGTAACTATATCATCCCACTATCTTTTGACTTACATGGTTTCTTATGACAAATGAGCTGCTCATCTTATTCAGGAGCCTTGTAAATATATGTATGTGACAAGTCAGTTCTTTCTTGCTGCTTTCAAGATTCTCTATTTGACTCTGGTTTTCGATAGTTTGATTATAATGTGTCTTGATGTAGGTCTCTGAGTTTATCCTATCTGGAGTTCTTTCAGCTTCTTGGATGTGTAGATGCATGTCTTTCATCACATTTGGGAAGTTCTTGGCTGTTGTTTCTTCAAATGTTTGCCCTTTTCTCTCTCTTCTCCTTCTGGGACTTCCAAATGCATATGTTGGTACACTTGGTGATGTTCCACACGGCCCTTAGGCTCTGTTCATTATTTTTTTCATTCTTTTTTCTTTCTGCTCCACAGTTTAGGTAATTTCAATTGCCTTATCTTCAAGTTTGCTGATCCTTTCTTCCATCTGCTCAAATTGTTGTTGAACCTCTCCAGTGAGTTTTTATTTCAGCCATTGTACTTTTCAACTTCAGAATTTCTGTTTCCTTTCATTTTATAATTTCGATCTCTTTATTGATATTCCCAATTTTTCATACATAGTTCCCCTGGGTTCCCTTAGTTTTTTCATAGTTTCTTTCAGCTCTTTGAGGAATTTAAGACAGCTAATTTAAAGTTGTTGTTTAGTGAGTCCAGTGTCTGGGCTTCCTCAGGGATGTTTTCTGTCAATTTTTTTTTTTCTGTGAACAGTCCCACTTTCCGAAGTCTTTGTATGCTTTCTAACTTTTTTGAAAACTGGGCATTTTTAATGTTGTAATTGGGTAATTCTGGAAAGCAGATTCCACCCCTTTCCCAGGTATTGCTGTTGTTGCTTGATGAAAGCTGCAACTGTATGTTTGTTTAGTGAGTTTTCCAAACTATTTTTTCAAAGATCAAATTCCTTGTCATGTGTGGTCATTGAAGTCTCCATTCCATTATTTCTGTAGTCATCTGGTGACATGACAAAGATTTCCTTAAATGCATGGATCCAATAAAAAAGGAGGGTGGAAAGATGTTTTGTTTATTTAAAGCCCTTCAATGGAAGTCACTAGGAAAGCTGATTTGGCCTTGCAGGGGTTGAAACTATGGCCAGCTTCTATGATACCACTCAGAAATCTACCAGGCAGATTTAAAAAATGCAACCAGGAGGACAGTTTCTTGTTGCCCACACTGGCACCAGCAAGTCTCACCAGGAATGTGGATCATGTCCTTATGGCTGCCTGCCATGGGATTTTGGAGTGGGAGATGGTAGCCACTAAAAAACACTAAAATTTACCAGCTTCTTTCTTAATCCCTCCCATGAATGCTGCAAGTGTTTGACTAGACTTCAGAGTTTTTAAAATAGCTATTCAGAGTGTTCTTGTCGTTTAGACAGTTCTTGTCAGCTAAATAGATTTTTTCTGTGTGTGTGTGGAAGGTCCAATTTCTGAGTTCCTATGCTGCCATCTTTTGTGATACCACTCCAAATGCATGTCTTCTTAATTTAAAATATTCTATCCAGATTTGGTGAGTCTGAGTTATTTTGTTATTGTCATAAATTACAGCTTTGTACACTGTGTGCCCATTAACATAGGTCTATAATTCTCACTCTTTATTCCTTTTTCCTCTACCTTTTGAATCTATTCTATCCACATGCAAAGAAAATATACATATAATTGCCCTCCTTCTTTACACAAATGCTAACATACTATGTACTCTTTTTCTTGTGACTTCTTTTTGCCTTAATAATGTAGCTTAGCAATTATTTCATAACCTCACATAAAGAACTACTTTAATCTTTTGTATGGTTACATAGAATTCTACTGTATATCAATATCATACTGATCCTCTATTGTCTCCAATGAACATTTAAGTAATTTCTATTTTTTTTGCATTTTAATATCTTTCATAATTTCTGATTTTTTTGTATGTATAGCTAATTTTGCCATGAAGAAAAAATTTTTATTTTTATGTTGTTAAATATATCAAACTTTTCTGGTTTCAGAGGTTTTTGATGGTCTGTGTTTTTGTTTTTGTCATAGTTAAGATTTTCCTATTCTTGGATATTAAAAAAATCATCCTGTGATTTTTTTTCATTTTTTACATTAAAAATTTTTGTGTGTGTGGTGTATTTTTTATTTTGGAAAAATATATGTAACATAAAATTTGACATTTTATCCATTTTAGGTGTACAATTCAGTGACATTAAGTGTATTCACCATGTTGTGAAATCATCAGCACTAGCTATTTCCAGACACATTTAAATCATTCTTTGTTGTGAAATTTATTTTGGTATGAACCATGTAGTGTGAATTCAATTTTTTTTCTTGATGGCTAGCCAATTATCTCAAAACAATTATTGTGTCTTTTCTTGGACTTTCTATGTCTATTCAAGTGTTGATACTATGCTACTTTAATCATTGTACTTTCATGGTAAGTTTTAATTTCTTAGGACTAGTCTCCTGCTTATGCTTATTTTTTAGAATGTCTTTGAATGGTCTTGCCTCTTATATTTTCATATAAAAAAAACCTGCTTGGGGCTTCACTGGTGGCGCAGTGGTTGAGAGTCCGCCTGCCGATGCAGGGGACAAGGGTTCGTGCCCCGGTCCGGGAAGATCCCACATGCCGCGGAGTGGCTGGGCCCGTGAGCCATGGCCGCTGAGCCTGTGCGTCCAGAGCCTGTGCTCTGCAATGGGAGAGGCCACAGTAGTGAGAGGCCCGTGTATTGCAAAAAAAAAAAAAAAAAAAAAAAAACCTGCTTGAAAATTATAAGACACTGATGAAAGAAATTAAAGATGATACAAATAGATGGAGAGATATACCATGTTCTTGGATTGGCAGAATCAACATTTTGAAAATGACTATACTACCCAAAGCAATCTATAGATTCAATGCAGTCCCTATCAAACTACCACTGGCATTTTTCACAGAACTAGAACAAAAAATTTCACAATTTGTATGGAAACACAAAAGACCCCGAATAGCCAAGGCAATCTTGAGAAAGAAAAACGGAGCTGGAGGAATCAGGCTCCCTGACTTCAGACTATACTACAAAGCTACAGTAATCAAGACGGTATGGTACTGGCACAAAAACAGAAATATAGATCAATGAAACAGGATGGAAAGCCCAGAGATAAACCCATGCACATATGGTCACCTTATCTTT